>NC_140160.1:433526-478856 GCF_964035555.1 Netta rufina | reverse complement strand
GCTCGGTGTCTGCGGGGGGGGGGCCCTGAGTCACTGCCCCCCCCCCCGCGCCCCCCCCCTGCGCGTCACCACCCGGCTGCGGCGGCTTTTTTTAGGGGGGGGGGGGGCACCCAAACATCCGGACCCCCCCCATGGTGGCTGGGAACGCCCCCCCCCCCACTGTGCCCCCCCCCAAATTATTCCTCCCCCCCCCCCGGTCCCGTGGGGGGGGCCATTTCCTGCCCCCCCCCCCCCCCCCCCGGAAGGGTATTTTTAGCCTGGCGGGGGCCCTTCCGTCCCCGGGGGGGGCTGGGTGTCTGCGGGCAGGCGGGGGGGGGGCAGGATAAAATGGGGGGGGTTTAGGAAAAAAATGGGGGGGGCAGGATAAAAAAAGGGGGGGCAGGATAAAAATGGGGGGGGTCCCAAATTCTTGGGGGGGCTCCTGGGGGGGTCCTAATGTTGGGATTTCTTTTTTTTTTGGGGGGGGGGGGCAGTGTCTGGATTCCTTTGGGGGGCTCTTTTTTTTTGGGGGGGGGGGCCCAGTGTATTTAGGGGGGGTCCCTATGGGGCTTCCCAGTGTCTGGGTGCCTTTTGGGGGGGTCCTTTTCTTTGAGGGGGGGGTCCTTTTTTAGGGGGGGTGTCCTTTATTTTGGGGGGGGGGGTCCCCAGTTCCTGGGTACCTTTGGGGGTCCCCAAATCCTTTTGGGGGGGGGTCCCACTGTGGGGCTCTGTGGCCCACCCCAGAAACCCCCCCACCCCCATTTCTCTTCCCCCCCACTCCAAAATTTCCCTTCCCAACCCCCCCAATTTATTTTCCCAACCCCCCCATCCCAAAATTTCCCTTCCAAGCCCAAAATTTCCCTTCCCAACCCCAAATTTCTCTTCCCAAACCCCCCCCACTCCAAAATTTCTCTCCCCACCCCCCCCATTTTTCTTCCCAACCCCCCCAATTTCTTTTCCCAACCCCCCCACCCCAAAATTTCCCTCCCCACCCCCGAATTTCTCTCCCCACCCCTCCCCAATTTGCATTTTCCAACCCCCCCACCCCAAAAATGCCCCTTCCCAGCCCCAAAAACTTCCCTTTCCAACCCCAAATTCCTCTCCCCAACCCCCCCCCAACTCCAAAATTTCTCTCCCCAACCCCCCCAGTTTCTCTTCCCACCCCCCCCATAAAAAAAATCCCCCCCTTCCCCTTTCCCCTTCCCCCCCCCCCCCAAAAAAAAAAAAAAGCAGAACCACCAAAAACCACCAAAAAAAAGCTCCAAAACCTCTCCAAACTTAAATAAATCGCGGGGGGGGGCTGGGCGGGGGCTGGGGGGGGGGGGTCCAAATTTTTTTTTTTTTTTGGGGGGGGGGGTCAGCTGCACTTGCAGGTGCGCACCACCATGTTGGAGAGCTGCTCCACGCGCGCCTTGCGCCCCACGTAGTAGACGATGGGGAGGGGGTCGAGGGCCTGGGGGACGCAGCAGGGGGCGGGCCGCCCCCCCCGGGTTGTGCTGGTTGTACAGGGCCAGAACCTGCGGGGGGGGGGGACAGGAGGACGGCTGTGACCCCCCCGCCGTTGTTATGTCCCCCCCCCGGTGGTGTTTTGGTGCCCCTGAGGGGTCCTGATGGGTGCGCCCCCCCCCCCCTCCCCAACGTACCCAAAGGCAGGTGGATGGGGGTTGGGGGGGGGGGGGGGGCATGGGGGCAGCGGGGGCCCCCCCACGGTGTCACCCCCCCCCCCAAATGTGTCCCCCCCCAAGTGTCATCCCCCCAGGTGTGTCCCTCCCAGTGTGTCACCCCCCCAAATGTGTCACCCCCCCCCAGGTGTCACCAACCCCAGTGTGTCACCCCCCCCGCCCCATGAATCAGCTCCCCCCCCCAGTGTCACCTTGATGTCACCCCCCCCCCCCCAAAGTCCTGTGGTGCCCCCCCCCTTACTGGGAACACTGGTTTTGGGTCTCACTTTGCCCCCCCCCCTCACTGGAATACTGGTGTGGGATCCCACTATGCCCCCCCCCTTACTGGGAATACTGGTGGCTGGGATCCCACTATGCCCCCCCCCTCCCTCTTACTGGGAACACTGGTGCCTGCCCTTACTGGGAATACTGCTTTCAGGTCCCACTGTGCCCCCCCATACTGGTGACACTGGGGATCGGGTCCCGCTGTGCCCCCCCAAATGTGCCCCCCCCAGATGCACCCCCCCAATGTGCCCCCCCCAAAATATTCCCCCCAGATTTACCCCCCCCAGTTTCCCCCTCCCCAGATATACCCCCAAGATTTACCCCCTCCCCAGATTTACCCCCCCAAATATTCCCCCCCCCAGCTGCCCCCCCCCGATTTACCCCCCCCATATGTACCCCCCCAATGTGCCCCCCCCCAAAATATGCCCCCCCCGTGCCCCCCCCCCACCTTGGTGTACTGCGTGTCTGCGCTCCAGATGTAGGGGCAGGGCCCCATGCAGAAGTTGGCCATGTAGCCCTTGGGCTCGTGGATCCACTTCCACTGCAGGTCCCTGCGGAAGTCGATGTAGAGCTGCCGCACGCAGCAGTTCTTCTCCTCCGTCCTGGGGGGGGGGGGGACACGCATTAATTAATTTTTTTTTTTGGGGGGGGGGGCGTATTTTTGTCGGGGGAGGCGTTTCGGGGGCACCCGCGCGGCTGGAAGGGAGGGAGGCGTTTTGGAGAGCGCGGCGCATCGAGGGTCTTGGGGGGGTCCTAGGTTTTTGGGGGGGGTCTTAGGTTTGGGGGAGGTCTTAGATTTGAGGGAGGGGTCTTAGATTTGAGGGGGGGTCTCAGGTTTTAGGGGGGGGCACATATTTTGGGGGGGGGTGTTTTGGGGGGGTCCCCAACCCTCTCCAAGGCACCCGTGTGGCTGGAAGGGACGGTGGCAGCTTGGGGAGCATCGAGGGTCCTGGGGGGGGTCTGAGGTTTTGGGGGGGGCTTGGGCTTTAAGGGGGGGGTCCCAGGTTTTGGGGGGGGGTCTCAGGTTTTAGAAGGAGCTTGTGTTTTTTTTTGGGGGGGGGTCTCAGGTTTTGGGAGGGGTCTTGAATTTTAGGGAGGGGTCTCAGGGTTGTGGGAAGGGGCTTGGCTTTTGGGGGGGGTCCCAGCTTTTTCGGGGGGGTCCCAGTTTTTTGGGGGGATCCCAGCTTTTGGGGAGGGGTCCCAGTTTTTGGGGGGGGGGTCCCAGCTTTCGGGGGGGGGTCCCAGCTTTTGGGGAGGGGTCCCAGCTTTCGGGGGGGGGGGGGGGTCCAGCTTTTTTGGCGGTGGGGTCCCAGGTTTCAGAGGGGGTCCCAACCTTTGGGTGGCTTCTCAGGGTTTGGAGGCATCCCAGGTTTCTGGGGGGGGGGTCCCAGCTTTTGGGGAGGGATCCCAGCTTTCGGTGGGGGGGGGGTCCCAGCTTTTTTTTTTTGGGGGGGGTGTCCTCACCCGAAGCAGTAATCGGTGTCGAGCGCGCGGCGGCGCCGGGAGCTGTGCAGGTCGTTGGCGCGGTCGGGGGGCAGCGCCATGGCCAGCAGGTAGGGCACGCGCCGGTGCTTCTTGGCGATGCCCTGCATGTCCCCGCGCTGCTGCTCGAAGCCTGGGGGGGGGGGGGGGGGCAATTAAAAGGGTCAGAACCCCTTAATTTTTATTTTTTGGGGGGGTGAGACACGCGGAAGGGGCGCTACCTTCGATGGAGATGCGCATCTCGTCGGCCTGGCCCTGCTCGCACGGGCAGTGCACGCTCAGCTTGAAGACGCCCAAAGGGTCTGCGGGGTGGGGTGGGGGGGCAATTAAAAGGGTCTGGGGGTGGTGTTTTTTTTTTGGGGGGGTAGAAAAAAAGGGGAAAACGCTCACCGCTGCCGCTGAGCCACTGGCGGACGACGTCGGTGACGTCGAACCAGAGCCACTCTTCCTCCGCCGCCGCCCGCACCGAGCGCCCGTGCAGGTAGCGCCACGAGGCGTTGCCGTAGCCCTGAGCACAGACCCCAAAACCGTGGCCACGGGGACCCCAAAGCCACGGGGACCCGAAGCCACCGCGTCCCCAAACCTCCTCCCCTCATCCCGTGACCTCCCCGGCTCTGCTCAGGGTGTCCCCAAACCGAGGGCACCCCCTCCGGTGTCCCCAAAGTTTGTATGGCCACGGGGTCCCTGTGTCAGCCCTGACCCCAAAGCTGATGTCCCCATGGCCACAGACAGCAGCCTCTGTCCCTGGTCCTTGTGACCCCAAATCCCACGGCCCCGGTGACAACCCCAAATGTCCCCACAGTGTCCCATATCCCTGTCCCCACAGCCAGAGCCCCCTCAGTGTCCCCAAACCCCTGTCCCTGTGTCCCCACGTCCCCAAACCCAATGTCCCCATGGCATCCCATGTCTGTCCCCAAACCCAGCGCCCCCTCGGTGTCCCCAAACCCCCATCCCTGTGTCCCCTTGGTCCCCAAACCCCTGTCTCTTGTCCCCTTGATCCCCATGTCCCCAAACCCAATGTCCCCATGGCATCCTGTGTCTGTCCCCAAACCCAGAGCCCCCTCAGTGTCCCCAAACCCCTGTCCCTGTGTCCCCTCGATCCTGTCCCCAAACCCAATATCCCCACGGTGTCCTGTGTCTGTCCCCAAACCCAGCACCCCCTCAGTGTCCCCAAACCCCCATCCCTGTGTCCCCTTGGTCCCCAAACCCCTGTCCCTGTGTCCCCTTGATCCCCACATCCCCAACCCCAACACCCCCTCGGTGTCCCCAACCCATCCCCAGCATCCCCTCGGCCCCCACCTCCCCAAACCCACCACCGCCACCCCCCAGAGCACCCCCAAACCCGCTGCCCTTGTCCCCCCACCGCCCCCACGTCCCCCCACGCCCCCCCCCCGATATCCCCGTGCCCCCCCTCACCTGGTAGAGCTCGAGGCGCTGCTCCAGCCCCAGGTTTTCGGCCCCGGCGCGTTGGCGCAGCATGCGCAGCTCGGCGCGGTGCAGCAGCGCCTCGTGCCCCACCTCGGCCGCGCACCCGCGACGTGTTGAAGACGAAGAAGGTGCTGCGGGCTCGTCGGGCGCCAGCGCTCCATCGGCCCTGGGGGGGGGGGACACAAAAAAAAACCCACACCCCCTTCAGAGACCCCCCCCTCGGCTCCGCGACACCCCCGCAAAGCCGTTTCCCCCCCCCCTCCCCAAAATGTTCACTCTGGAGCGGAGCGACGGCCGTGCGCACCCCGGCACCGCCGTGCGCCCCCCGGCACCGGTTTTGGGGAGCCTGCTGTCACCCACCCGCTGCCCCCGTCCCCCACCCCATAAATGTCCCCACTGTCACCCCCCTGCTGGCCCCCCCCCGGGCTCCCCCCAGCTCAACAAAGCTCCCTCAGAGCCGGGAATTACTCAGCAAAACCACAACGTCCGGGCTCGGCCCTCCCCGAGCGCCACCGCAGCCAGGAGGGGACCCAGAACCCGGCAGGGGGGGACCCAAACTGGTGGCACTGGTGGTACTGGTGGCACTGGTGGGCACGGGGAGGGGGGTGTCCGGGTGCCACCCGGGGATGTGGGGTCAGGGTTTTGGTCCCAGAGCCCGGGTGCAGGGTCTGGGGGGGCAGCGGGGTGGCCGGGTGCTGTCACCACCACCGGGGACCCCCAGGGATGCGCCCCCCCCGGGGGTGTCCCAGGCTCTGTCCCCGTCACCCAGCAGGGATTCGGGGCCCAGGCACCCAAGGGACACCAGTGGGGTGCCCTTGGTGTCACCCCAATAGGGACGGGGCACCCAATGCGGTGACCCCCCCCTTGGCACCCTCACTGTCACCCATGGGGACCCCAGTGTCCAGGTGACCCCCCCCCCCAAGGGGACCGAGCACCCCATGGGAGACCCCAGCACCCACTTTTTGAGCACCCACCCTGCCCGGGCACCCCCCCCATCACCCCGAAAGTGACCCCCAAAACAGGGACACACCCCCCAAAAAAAAAAACAAATCCCCGTTACCAGGGTGGGGGCACCTCCACCGTCACCCCAGGGGGGATTTGGGACCCAGGCACCCAAGGGACACCCCAGCAGGGAGGAGGGCACGGGGGCACCCACCCGGGGGGGGGTCCCACCACCCACTTTTTATGCACCCAACCTTCCGAGCACCCTCCCCATCCCCAAAAGTCACTCCAAACTGAGCCCAACCCCCCCAAACTCACCCAACCCCCCCCACAAAGTCCCCCAAACCCCCCCAAAACCCCTCCAAAGTCCCCCCAAAGCCCCCAAAACTCCCCCATCACCAGCACCAGGCCCACCTCCACCACCACCCCAGCGGGGTCCCAGCCTCCCAGGACCCCCTCACCCCCCAAACCCCCCCCCAAAGACCCCAACTCACCGTCACCCAGCGGCTCCATGGGGAAGCGGTGCAGCCCCCCAAAACCCCCCAAACCTCCCCCAAAACCCCCCAAAACCACTCCAACTCCCCCCCTCAAAGCCCCCAAACCACCCCAACCCCCCCCCCAACCCTCCCCAAACCCCCCCAAAACCCCCCAAACCCCCCCATCACCAGCACCAGGCCCACCTCCACCACCACCCCAGTGGGGTCCCAGCCTCGCAGCTCCCCTGGGGACCCTCAGGGCCCCCCCCCCAGCCCTTCCTCAGGTACCCCCCCCCCAAAGACCCCAACTCACCGTCACCCAGCGGCTCCATGGGGAAGCGGTGCAGCCCCCCAAAACCCCCCAAACCTCCCCCCAAAACCCCCAAAGTCCCCCAAAACCCCCAAACTCCCCCCAAACCCTCCCCAAACTCCCCCCAAACCCCCCCAAACCCTCCCCAAAACCCCTCCAACCCACTCTAAACCCCCCAAACCCCCCCATCACCAGCACCAGGCCCACCTCCACCACCACCCCAGCGGGGTCCCAGCCCCCCAGGCACCCCCCAGCCCCCAAGCCCCCCCCCAAAGACCCCAACTCACCATCGCCCAGCGGCTCCATGGGAAGCCGTGCAACCCCCAAAACCCCCCAAACCCCTCAAGACCACCCCAAAACCCCTCAAAATCCCCCAAACCCCCCCAACCCTCCCCAACCCCCCCCAAAACCCCCCAAAACCCCCCAAAACCCCCCATCACCCCAGCACCAGGCCCACCTCCACCACCACCCCAGCGGGGTCCCAGCCTCGCAGCCCCCCCCCAAAGACCCCAACTGACCGTCACCCAGCGGCTCCATGGGAAGCGGTGCAGCCCCCAAAGCCCCCCAAACCCCCCCAAAGCCCCCCAAACCCCCCCATCACCAGCACCAGGCCCACCTCCACCACCACCCCAGCGGGGTCTCAGCCTCGCAGCTCCCCTGGGGACCCTCAGGGCCCCCTCCCAGGCCCTCCCTCAGGTCCCCCCCCCCCAAAGACCCCAACTCACCGTCGCCCAGCGGCTCCATGGGGAAGCGGTGCAGCCCCCCCAAAACCCCCCAAACCTCCCCCAAAACCCCCCAAAGTCCCCCCAAAACCCCCAAACTCCCCCCAAACCCTCCCCAAACTCCCCCAAACCCCCCAAACCCTCCCCAAAACCCCTCCAACCCACTCTAAACCCCCCAAACCCCCCCATCACCAGTACCAGGCCCACCTCCACCACCACCCCAGCGGGGTCCCAGCCCCCAGGCCCCCCCTAGCCCCCAAGCCCCCCCCCAAAGACCCCAACTCACCGTCACCCAGCGGCTCCATGGGGAAGCGGTGCAGCTCCTTGGCCCAGTACTCGTCGGGCTCGTCGGGGGGGCGCAGCATGGCCTGCTGGCGCAGCAGCTCGCTGGTGCTGTTGTAGAGGGCCCGCACGTCCTCGGGGAGCTGCTGGGGCGGGGGGGGGTCGGCGGGGGGGGGCGCAGTCAAGCGGAGTTTGCTGAGGATTTGGCCCCGCACGGCCTCGATGCGTTTCCTCCGCGCCGCTTCCAGGTCCAGCGAGCGGCACGTGGAGAGCGAGCCCCCGGCCCCCAGCAGGGCCAGAAGGGTGGCGACCCCAGGAGGGACCCCCCCATCTCAGGGAGACCCCCCCCCAAAAAAAAAAAAAAAAAAAAAACAAACGGGAGCCCCCCCCCCCTCCCTGGTGCTGGTACCCTTGGTCCTAAAGTTGAGACACCCACGGGAACGGTGGGGCCCCTCCGGCACCGAGACCCCCCCCCCTGACACCGAGACCCCCCCTGACACTGAGGACCCCCCCCCAAGCACCAAGACCCCCCCCCAATGCTAAGAACCCCCCCCTCAATACCGAGACCCTCCCCTAACACTGAGACCCCCCCCCCCAACACTGAGAAAACTCCCCAAAACTGAGAACCCCCCCCAACACTGAGACCCCCCCCAAAACTTTGAGACCCTCACCTAAACACCGAGACCCCCCCCACAACACCGAGACCCCCCCCCTAAAACCAAGAACCCCCCCTAACACCGAGACCCCCCCCTAACACCGAGACCCCCCCCCAAAACCGGGCCCCCCCCACCCCTCCCCACCCCCTGCGCTGCCCTCCTGCCCCAGCTGCCCCCCCCCCTTTTTTTTTTTTACCCCCCCCCTAAATTAACCCCTGGCTGCTTCACCCTGATCCCCCCCCCACCCCCCCAAAAAAATTTACTCCCACCCCCCCGGTGCCGGTGCTGGGGAGCGACCCCCGGGACCCCCCCCCCCCCGTCCCCAAAAAGTCTCAAATTTCTGCCGGTTCTCGGAGCCCCCCCCGGCCCCCCCCCCGTGGCCGGTCGGAGCCCCCCCCCCCCCCCAGCTCCGTGCCGGGCCCGTTCCCGTTTGCGGAGGTTTTTGAAGGGCCGGAGCCGGGACCGGCCCCACCCAGGAAACGCCGCGGGGGGGGCAAGGAGGTGGTGATGGTGGGGGGGGGGGGGGGGGGGGGCCGGGGCCGCCCCCCCCCTTCCGCTCCGCGGGGCCCGACCGGGGGCGGCGGGAGGAGCCCGGGGGAAACTGAGTCACGGGGGAGGGGGGGGGGCGGGAGGGGGGAGGGGCCCCCCCCAGGGAGCACCCCCCCAGGGAGTCGAACCCCCCCCCAGGGAGCCCCCCCACCAAGGAACATCCCCCCCCCAAAGCGCTCCCCCCCCCCAGGAACCCCCCCCTCTAATTAGGACCCCCCCCTCCAAGACCCCCCTCCCCCAAGACCCCTCCCCAAGATCCCCCCCCCAAGAGCCCCCCCCCAAGACCCCCTCCCAAAGAGCCCCCCCCAAAAGACCCCCCCCAAGACCCCCCTCCCCCAAGAGCCCCCCCCCAGGGACCCCCCCAAGACCCCCCTTCCCCAAGAGCCCCCCCCCCGGGACCCCCCCAAGAGCCCCCCCCAAAAGACCTCCCCTCAAGACCCCCTCCCCAAAGAGCCCCCCCCCAGGGACCCCTCCCCACAAGGGACCCCCCCCACGGAGCCCCCCCCCCCAACCAGGAGCCCCCCCCAAGGACCCTCCCACCCCATTGACCCCCCCCCCCCCAGGACCCTTCCCCAACCAGGACCCCCCCGAAATCCCCCAAACCAAGACCCCTCCCCACAAGGGACCCCCCCCACGGAGCCCCCCCCCCCCCAAGGAATCCCCTCCCCCAAGTAGCCCCCTCCCCCAGTAGCCCCCCCCCCAAAAAAAAAAACCCAACCAGCCCCCTCCCCCCCCCAGAACCCCCTCCCCAACCAGCCCCCCCCCCCCAAGAGACCCCCCCCCAAATCCACCCGCGCCCCCCCCCCAAAAAAAAAAAAGAGCCAGGCTGCAAAGAACACTTTATGGGGCAAACACAGCCCCCCCCCCAAAAAAAAAACCTTAACGCCCCCCCCCAAAAAAAAAACCTCCAACACGGGACCCCCCCCCCATTACAGGGTGCTGCCCCCCCCCCCTTGGTGACACCCCAAAAATATCCCCGGGGGGGGGACCCCAACAGAACCTGCCCCCCCCAAAAAACCTTAACGCCCCCCCCCCCAAAAAAAAAAAACCTCCAACACGGGCCCCCCCCTCATGCTGGTGGGGGGGGGGGGCACGTGATGGTCCCAACGCCCCCCCCAAAAAATATCCCCGTGAGGGGGGGGGACCCCAGCAGAACCTGCTGTTGGGGGGGGGTCACCCCATCATGGGGGGGGGGTCACCCACCCATGAGGGGGGGGGCCCAGCACTGGGGGGGGGCCCCCCCAAAGACCCCCCCCATGCGTCTCCATCCCGCACCAGAGCCCCGAGACCCCCAAATAGCGGGGCTGGGAGAGCTGGGGGGGGGCACAGGTTATTCGGGGGGGGGGTGTTGGACTTGTTGGATTTGGGGGGTGCCCCCCCCGTGCCCCCCCCCCCCACGCGGGGGGGGGGTTAACACTGCACCCCGTAGCGCTCGAAGTGGCGCAGGATGACGCCGAGCTCCACGCGCACGGTGCCGGCGGCCTCGGTGCGCAGCCGAAAGCGGTCGGCGGCGTAAGCGGGGTCGGGGGCCAGGAGTTGGGGCCCCCCCCCCAGCCAAAATCGCCTCAGGCGCTCCCCCCACGTCCCCCGGGGCCGCCAGGTGACGCAGGTCAGCGCGTGGCACCCCGGGGTGCTGGGGACGTGGCAGAAGCCGTAGCCCAGCAGCTCGCTGCGCCCCAGGGAGTCCTGGTGCCACACCTCAAGGTGCAGCTTGGGCCAGCCTGGGGGGGGGGGGGCAAAAAAAAAAAAGGGGGTTGGGGACATTTGGGGGGGCTTTGGGGACATTTGGGGGCATTTGGGGCATTTGGGACATTTGGGGACAGGTTGGGGACATGAGGAGGCGATTTGGGGACAGGTTGGGGGGATTTGCGGCATTAGGGGGCACTTTGGAGACGCTGCGGGAATTTGGGGGCGGTTTGGGGACATTTGGGGGGGCTTTGGGGACATTTGGGGGCATTTGGGGGCATTTGGGGACATTTGGGGACAGGTTGGGGACATGAGGAGGCGATTTGGGGACAGGTTGGGGGGGATTTGCGGGCTTTAGGGGGCACTTTGGAGACGCTGGGGGAATTTGGGGGCGGTTTGGGGACATTTGGGGGGGCTTTGGGGACATTTGGGGACATTTGGGGACAGGTTGGGGACATGAGGAGGCGATTTGGGGACAGGTTGGGGGGGATTTGCGGGCTTTAGGGGGCACTTTGGAGATGCTGGGGGCATTTGGGGGCGATTTGGGGACATCTGGGGACATCTGGGGGACACCTTGGGGACATTTGGGGACAGGTTGGGGACCTTTGGGGTGATTTGGGGACATTTGGGGATGGTTTGGGAATGCTTTCGGGAGACTTTGGGGACATTTGGGGATACCTTGGGGACATTTGGGAGACACTTTGGGGACACTGGGGGCATTTGGGGACACATTGGAGACAGGCTGGGGACATTTGGGGGTGATTTTTGGACATTTGGGGGCACTTTGGAGACACCGGGGGCGTTTGGGAATGCTTTTGGGACACTTTGGGGACATTTGGGGGACAATTTTGGGAAAATTTGGGTACAGTTTGGGGATACTTTGGGGACAATCTGCAGACAATCTAGGGACAATTTAAGGATACCTGGGGGACAGTTTGGGGGACAATCTTAGGACAATTTTGGAACAATTTGGGGGACACCTTGGGGACAATTTGGGGACACTCTGGGACACTCCAGGGGCATTTGGGAGACACTTTGGAGCAACTTTGGGGACAATTTGGGCACACTTTGGGAACAAATTAGGGACACTTTGGGGACAATTTTGTGAGTCTTTGGGGACACCTTGGGGATAACTTGGGGACAATCTGGGGACAGCTTGGGGACAATTTGGGAACACTTTGCGGACACCTTGGGGACACTTTGGGGACACCTTGGGGGCTATTTGGGGACAATTTAGGGACACTTTGCAAACACCTTGGGGACACTTTCGGGACACCTTGGGGACAGTTTGGGGGCTATTTGGGGACACCTTGGGGACAATTTAGGGACACCTTGGGGTCTATTTGGGGACACTCTGCAGACACCTTGGGGACAATTTGGGGGCTATTTGGGGAAACCTTGGGAGCTATTTGGGGACACGTTGGGGTCAATTTGGGCACACTTTGCAGACATCTTGGGGACACTTTGGGGACACCTTGGGGACAATTTGGGGACACCTTGGGAGCTATTTGGGGACACTTTGGGGACAATTTGGGCACACTTTGCAGACACCTTGGGGACAATTTGGGGACACTTTGGGGTCTATTTGGGGACACTTTGCAGACACCTGGGGACAATTTGGGGGCTATTTGGGGAAACCTTGGGAGCTATATGGGGACACTTTGGGGACAATTTGGGCACACTTTGCAGACATCTTGGGGACACTTTGGGGACACCTTGGGGACAATTTGGGGACACCTTGGGAGCTATTTGGGGACACTTTGGGGACAATTTGGGCACACTTTGCAGACACCTTGGGGACAATTTGGGGACACTTTGGGGTCTATTTGGGGACACTTTGCAGACACCTTGGGGACAATTTGGGGGCTATTTGGGGAAACCTTGGGAGCTATATGGGGACACTTTGGGGACAATTTGGGCACACTTTGCAGACATCTTGGGGACACTTTGGGGACACCTTGGGGACAATTTGGGGACACCTTGGGAGCTATTTGGGGACACTTTGGGGACAATTTGGGCACACTTTGCAGACACCTTGGGGACAATTTGGGGACACTTTGGGGTCTATTTGGGGACACTTTGCAGACACCTTGGGGACAATTTGGGGGCTATTTGGGGAAACCTTGGGAGCTATATGGGGACACTTTGGGGACAATTTGGGCACACTTTGCAGACACCTTGGGGACACTTTGGGGACACCGGGGACGCACCTTGCAGGCCCTTGGTGGCGTAGTGGACATCGATGGGGTGGCACCAGTAGGCCACATCCCCCGCCTGGGGGTCGTCCACCTGCGTCTGCCCCTCGCGCAGCCCCTCCAGCAGCTTCCAGGCGCTGCCTGTCCACAGGGGGGGGGGTGGCAGCGTCACTGTCACCCCCCCAACTCCGTGTCACCACCCCCGTCGTTGTCACCCTGTGTGTGTCCCCCCCCCCCTCTTCCTCCTCACCGGCGTGCAGCCCCCACTTGCAAAAGAGGCGGCGCTGGGGAAGCCGCTGGCCCCCACCAGCTGCCCGATGACGTGCAGCTCCGCCATGCCCTGCGGGGACACGGGGGGGGGGGGGGGGGACAGGGACACGGGGGGGGGGGGGACGACACACACACGGTGTCACCCCCCCCCCCCCAGCAACCCCTCACCCCAGAGGGGGGGGTCCATGTCCCCCCCCAGGGGTTTCCGCACCCCCTCCAAGGTGCTCCCCCCCCCCTTGCGCTGCACACCCCAAGCCCATCGCAGCCCCCCCCACCCTCTTGCCCCCCCCCAATTGCCCCCCCGACCCCCCCAATTGCCCCCCCTGACCCCCTAATTGCCCCCTGACCCCCCAACTGCCCCCGACCCCCCCCAATTGCCCCCCTGACCCCCTAATTGCCCCCCTGACCCCCCAGTAGCCCCCCTGACCCCCCAAATTGCCCCCTCGGCCCCCCCACTGCACCCCTACCCCCCCCTTTTACACCCCCTTACCCCCTTCTCCCCCCTCACTGACCCCCCCAATTGCCCCCTCAAGTCCCATAATTGCCCCCCCAGCCCTCCCAATTGCCCCATCCCCAATAATTGCCCCCCCAGCCCCGCTCACTGCCCCCCAATTGCCCCCTCCAGCCCCCCCAATTGCCCCCACCCCCAATAATCACCCCCATTGAGCCCCACCCCGAATAATTACCCCCTCCATCCCCTCCAGTTGCCCCCCCAGCTCCTCAAATTGCCCCCTCCCCAATAACTACCCCCCAATTGCCCCCAGCCCCCCCTCACTGCCCCCCAATTGCCCCCACCCCCAAAAAACTACCCCTCCAATTGCCCCTCCCAGCCCCCAATTACCCCCACCACCTCTAATTACCCCCCAATTACCCCCTCCCACTCCATTTGCCCCCTCCTTTTTACGCCCCCCCCCCGTTCCCCTCACCGCTCCCCCCCCGCGCCCCCAACCCAACGGCCGGCGCCTCACGCCACAGGACGCGCATGCGCAAGCGCCCTCCCGCCCGTTGCTAGGGAAACGCCGGTACCCGCCACACCCTCTCCCATTGGTCGCCGCGCACCTAGCCCCGCCCAGGAGGGTCGAGCCGGCCGCAGCTGGCTGGCGGCCATCTTGGGAGGGACCTCCAGTGGGCGCCGCCATCTTGGCGCCGTCAGCCCCTGGGGGCCGCCATCTTGGGGCTCGTTGCCTCACGAAGTAACGGTGGAAGCGGCGCAGGATGAGGCCGAGCTCCGGGCGTCGGGGGCGAGGATTTGGGCCCCCCCCCCCCAGCCAAAATCGCCTCAGGCTCTCCCCCCACGTCCCCCGGGGCCGCCAGGTGACGCAGGTCACCGAGTGGTGTCCCACGGTGCCGGGGATCTGGCAGGAGCCGAAGCCCCAGGGAGCGCCGGTGCCACACCTCCACATACAGCTTGGGCCAGCCTGGGGGGGCGACAAAAGGGAGGGGGGGTTGGGGACACCCTGGGGACAATTTGGGGACACTCCGGGGACAATTTGGGGACACTCCGGGGATGCACCTTGCAGGCCCTTGGTGGCATTGTGGACGTCGATGTTGTCACCCGTTGTCACCCTGTGCCCCCCCTCAGCGGCGTGCAGCCCCCACTTGCAGAAGAGGCAGCGTTGTGAGTATATATAATCCTCCGTACCTTAATTTCTTTATTTCCTCCCCCTGCAGATGCAGCAGTGCCTTGTGGCCGCCCAGCGTGCCGCCGACACCATCTTCCAGTTCTACCGGGACTCTGCCCGCCGGAGATACTCCAAATCCTGACCCTTTTATAGCTTTTCTACCTTTTAGAATTATTTGTTTTATAAATATTACAAAATTCGGATTGAGTTGAGACCTCATTTGTAACAAATTGGTGACCCTGACGTGATCTTCTTGGACTTTGGATCTGTGACCGGTAAAGGGAGGCGCCCCACACAGTGGCCCTTGCCGATAGCGGTGCTAGAGTCCAACAAGATTTTGAAGTGCCCACCTGGTAAGGACTGGAGATGCCCAGTTCCCTCCCAGAGCCCCCCCAGTAAGGACCGGAGATGCCCAGTTCCCTCCCAGTGCCCCCCCAGTAAGGACCGGAGATGCCCAGTTCCCTCCCAGTGCCCCCCCAGTAAGGACCGGAGATGTCCAGCTCCCTCCCAGTGCCCCCCCAGTAAGGACTGGAGATGCCCAGCTCCCTCCCAGTGCCCCCCAGTAATGCTTGGAGACCCCTAATACCTTCCCAGTGCCACCCAGTGCTGCCTTCAGCCCCCCTAGTTCTGTTCCAGTGCCACCCAGTGTGGTGGTTTTACCGTGCTGGGCAGCTAAACCCCACAACCGCTCTCTCACTCCCCCTCTTTTTAGATGAGGAGGGGGAGAAGTAAAGCAAAGAACAACTCACGGGTTGAGATAAGGATAATTTAATTAAAGGGAAATAATAATAATAATTAAAGAAAGATTATTATGAACTAAACAATTTATCTAAAGGGAAATAAAAAGGGAAAGGGGAAAAGGGAGGGGGAAAGGGAAAATAAAAAAAAGAAGGGAGGAAAACAAACAAATAAAATAAATGAAGGCTATGTGGAAGTGCAGAGGAAAGAAATTCCTCTCTACTTCCCACAAATGAGCGATGATTGACCACGTCCTTGAAGCAGGGCCTCAACGCACGCAGCCGGTGTTCGGGAGGAGGACCGAGGGTTAGAGAAAGGCCCGATGCTGTGCCACTGCTGCTCAGCAGCAGACACAACCCTGGTGTGATAACACCGGTGTGATAACGCTGCTGTTGCAGCTCCAAGTGCAGAGTACGGCACTGTATGGGCTGCTGCAGGGAAAGGTAACATCCCAACCAGACCCAGTACAACCTCCACCCCTTATTCCATAACATTTGTGTCCCACTCAGATCCCCATACTTTAGCATACAAGCAGTCTCCTCATTATTCCTTGTCCTTTAACAGGACAAGGATTTAACAGGGCAGGATTAATAGGCAGGTGTATCTTTTCATTCCATAGGTCTTTCTTGGAAAATGTTCCTAAGAACTGTTGATGATTAGGTCTTCATCTGCCAAAGTGACCGCTCAAGGCAGGCGGAGTTGGATGTCTGGACACCAGCGCCAGCTTAGCTCAAGTCCTTGTTGCACCGCCCGGCTCCTTGCAAAGTTGACCTGTCGTTGATCCTACAGCATCTTCCTACAACATATAACTTAGATTATAGATTAGTTTTCTCTCAATGTCAAATCTCCTTGAGGCACACACTTGATATCCCCATTCTTTTGCATGACCCACCAGGTATACCCTGGTCCTTGGGCGAAGACAATCCCACGAGTGGGTTTGCCTTTTCCTGAGGCAGGAGCAACCCACACTGCCTTCCCCATCCACCTTCCTATATGCACTACGGGAACTTTAGCTCCTTTCACGGTGTGTAGGGGTTTTGTTTCGGCAGGACCAGCACGGCTGTCAGACCCCCTATTGTTAACTAGCCAAGTGGCTTCTGGTAGATTTGTGTCCCATTGTTTCCACGTCCCAGCACCTAATGCTCGTGACAGAATCACAGAATTTCACAGAATTTCTAGGTTGGAAGAGACCTCAAGATCATCGAGTCCAACCTCTGACCTAACACTAACAGTCCCCACTAAACCATCCCGAGCACAGCTGTCCTAAATCCATCCCAATAATAAGTTTTAACCGAGGGTGACAGAAAAGCCCCCTGCTTTTTCCCTTTCATATTCCTTGATGTCATTGCCAGTCCAATACTAATCACAATCATTTTTTTTTACATAGTCTTTAACAGTCCGTGGTACCTCTCAACCTTCCCAGAGGCTTGCGGGTGATAAGGGATGTGGTACACCCACTCAACACCATGCCTCTTGGCCCAGGAGGCAACAAGATTGTTTCGGAAATGACTCCCATTGTCAGACTCAATTCTCTCTGGTGTACCATGACACCACAATACTTGTCTTTCCAGGCCCAAGACAGTGTTTCGGGCCGTGGCAAGGTTTATGGGGTATGTTTCCAGCCACCCAGTAGTTGCTTCTAGCATGGTGAGGATGTACCGTTTGCCTTGGCGGGTTTTTGGGAGTGGTCTGATATAGTCAATTTGCCAGGCCTCACCATATTGAAACCCTGTCCACCTCCCCCTGTTCCAGGGAGATTTTACCTTCGTGGCTTTCTCGATTGCAGCACAGGTCTCACACTGATGGGTAACCTGTGTGATGGCCTCAATGGTCAAGTCCACCCCTCGATCACGAGCCCACCTGTAAGTGGCACCCCTCCCCAGATGTCCTGATGTTTCATGGGCCCATCGAGCTACAAACAGCTCACCCTTACGTTCCCAGTCCAGGTCCACCTCAGCCACTTCGATTTTCGAAGCTCGATCCACTTCTTCGTTGTTCTGATGTTCTTCAGTAGCGCGACTCTTGGGCATCTGCATGACTGAATGGCTAATGCCTGAAGACGCCCAGCTCCCTCCCAGTGCCCCCAGTAATGCCTGGAGACCCCTAATACCTTCCCAGTGCCCCCCAGTGCTGCCTTTAGCCCCCCCAATTCTGTTCCAGTGCCACTCAGTAATGTCTGGAGATGCCCGGTTCCCTCCCAGTGCCCCCTAGTTCTGTCCTGAGTGCCCCCAGTTCTCTCCCAGTTCCCCCAGTATTGCTCAGAGTCCCCAAGCACCCTCCCAGTGACCCGCAGTAATGCCTAGAGACCCCTCTGCTCCCTCCCAGTGTCCCCCAGTTCTGCCCAGAGGTCACCAGTGTTATAAATGGCTCAGGATTCAAATTAGGATTAAATAACAAAATAGGATTTATTGAAAGAATATAAAGGAATAGAGGTAAGCAAACAGCGCTGGGTGCACCGGGAGTCTCCGCTCCACCAGGACGCACACCAGTACCCTCCCAGTAACCCCCAGTGCTGGCCCCCGTGCCCCAGTGTGCTCACAGTTCCACCCAGTGCTCCCCACAGTCCCCAGAGTACGCATCTAGTGCATCCCAGTACCCTCCCAGTGTCCCCAAGTGATGCCCAGAGCATACCAATTCCTTCCCAGTGCCTCCCAGCACTGCCTGGAGACCACCCAGTACCCTCCCAGTGCTCCCCTGAGCCACCAGTACCCACCTAGAAGTAGCTAGAGCCCCCCAGTACTCTCCCAGTGCCCCCCAGTACTGCACAGAGCCCCTCAATAACATCCCAGTGCCCCACATTGCTGTCTAGAGCCCCTCAGTGTTCTCCCAGTGCCCACCAGTAATGCCTACAGGAGGTCTCTGGGCATTACTGAAGGGCACTGGGAGAGTGCTGGGAACCTCTGAGCGACACTGGGGGGCGCTGGAAGAGAGCTGAAGATCCGCAGGCATTACTGGGGGGGGGGTGGGGGGGCACTGGGAGGGTGCTGGCGGGCTCTAAGCAACACTGGGACGCATTGGGAGGGAACTGGGGACACTCAGGACAGCACTGGGGTCACTGGGAGGGAATTGGGGGGGTCTCCAGGCATTACTGGGGCGCACTGGAACAGAATTGAGGGGGCTGAAGACAGCACTGGGGGGCACTGGGAGGGTGCTGGGGGGCTCTGAGCAATACTGGGGGGGCACAGGGAGAGTACTGAAGGTCCATAGGCATTACTGGGGGGCACTGGGAGGGTGCTGGGGACTCTAAGCAATATTGGGAGGCACTGGGTGGGTTAACCACTTGCAAGACACCTCTAGATACAGGCACAGCCAGGGATTTGGAAGCTTTTAGAGGGTTCCAGGGATTCGGAAGCTCTTTGAAGGTTCCAGGATGGGTCAGCTGAAAAGGGACCCATAACAGGAACTTGGAAGATTGGGTCTACTCCTGGAGATCTGAAGGTTAGGCTTGTTACAAATGAAGTCTGAACTCGATCTGAATTTAGTAATATTTATAAAAGGGGTAATATTTAAATATTTATAGAAATATTTACAAATAGTAATATTTACAAAAGGGTTTTGGGGACTGCTGCGGGGCTAGCAGCACCACAGCAGTTGAAATCTCCGTCCTGACGTTGCGTTATGCCTTGACGTCAGGATCAGGGTGGTTTGAACTGCCAGGGAACGGACCATGGGTTCCGGGTCGCTGTCTGAAGGCTGGAGGGCTGCAAAAGAAAGAAGAGCAGAGATGAAAACCCACTCCTTGCAGAGATCCCCAGGCATCCCCTGCAGACCATGCCAGCCCCACTTGACTCTTCCCCAGGCCAGGAAGAGGCAGTTTCATCTCCACTTCGTCCTGGTTGCGTGCTCTACAACAGGCTCCCACCTTCTGTCAGCCTTACTGCCCTTTCCCCTGACTCTTCCTCAGGGACACTCAACCCTTTCAGCGGCACTGCCCAGCTCCAGGCTGGGAGGCCATTCCCTGACACCACAGGCCACCCCGTTTCCTCTCCCTCGTTCCTATGCCTGCATTGCTCCTCCGCCCTCCTCAGCATTTCCCTGGAGCAGGGCAAGGCACGGGGGCCTCTGCCGCTGTCCCCCCAGCCCTAGCACACCCGCCACTGCCCTCACTCACCGCTGAGGATTTCATTCAGCTTCTCCTCGCTCTGGTCCTTGCAGTAGCGCGCAGCAAGACCTAGACACAGAGATCCCATCAGAGCCCCGCTCCCCAGCACGCTCCCAGCAGCGCAGCCCCTGGCCTGGCCAGCCAGGCTGTGCCCCCTCCTGCACCCTGGAGCAAGGGCCCAGTCGGGGGGCTCTGGGGGCAACAGGGCTGTGCCTCACTGCCAGGGCAGTGCCTGGGGCTGCCAAAGGCTGCCCCAAGAGGGACCCAGGGGCTGGGCTCACCAATGAATCTGACGGCCTCAAGTCGCAAAAGGGTCTGCGTGTCCTGCAGGTAGGGCTGGCTCTGCTGCAGGTATTCTTCTACTCTGCCTCTGTCCTGCTGCAGCTGGAGAGAGAGAGAACGCAAGGTCACGGGGCTTGCACAGCCTCTCCAGGGTCTCCTCCAGCATCCTGGGGGCAGGGAGGGCAGAGGGGCCTGCAGAAGAGCCCCCTGGGGCTCTGTGCTGGAAGGAAGGGAGCGAGGATGCGGCTGCAGGCAGCGGGCTCTGGCCGGGCACGTTTGCCCAGCTGGGGCAAACCAAGTTGGGTCCTTACCAAGCACTCCCCGATCCTCCACGTCTGTTCTGTCTGGGCCAAGCGCTTGAGCTCTTTGCGCCGCAGAAACTCTGCAGCCGTGGCGAGAGCTTCCCCAGAGGCCTGCGGAGCAGCAGAGGTTGGGAATTAGCACCACAGCCTTGGGAAGGAGACCCTCTGTCCCCTGCTCAGCTCTGAGATCTGTACCTTTGCTACACTCTCACTCTGGTCTTTCATATGAAAGAAGAGTGGGAGGAGGCTCCTTTGCACGCTCCTCTTCATTTCCTTCTTCCTTTGCCGCAGCACAGCCTCCGTCACGGCTTGGAAGAGGCAGATGGAGTGCTCCCGCACCTGGCTGGACTCCTGGCAGGGAGGAGGACAGGAGGAATTTCAGCATTAGCGTGGCTCATGTGAAGGGAGCTCACAGAACTGTGAGATGCTTCAGCGCTGGATCCTTCCCAGAGGAGCTGCTCGGGGCAGCTGCAAGGCCTGGTGCCCGTGAAGGGCAACGCAATCGGTTGCCATCGCAGGCTGCCCGCCAGCCACCCCACTTTCGCCACCAGCAGCACCAGCCATGCCCAAGCAGAGCTCCCCAGCGCCTGGGCTGACGAGGAGACTGGGAAGGCCCTGCCTGAGTGCTGCCCACAGGGCCGGGCTGAAGGGCAGCCCTCGTTACAGGGGGCCCAGCTGCGGGCTCGGGCTCCCGCAGCACACTTACGTGGTCAAAGAGTGGCAGGAGCTTCTCAGCCAGCTGCAGAGCCGGGCCACTGGCCTTCCTCCTCTCCACATGAGCCATCATGTTTCTCAGCACAAGCAGGGCCTTGAGCATGACGTCTGTGTTGGTGTCCTGCAGGGCCTCCGCGATGTCTGGCAGCACGACCTGAAGTTTTCTTGCCTGTAGGAAAGACACCATTTCCCTTCCGTGAGGCAGTGAGAGACCACCCTGGGCAAAGGGCTCTGGTTCCTGAGCACCAGCCTCCTGCCTTGCTTCCTGGCAGTGGGGAGGGACAGGAGGGCAGAAGAGCAAAGGCCCAGGCTGCCAACATGGCTTTGCTTGACGATGGCCCACTCACCTTCTCAGGGCTCTCTGACACGGTGCAGAGCCCTTTCAGAACCATCAAGCGCATCTCTGGGCTTGGGTGCTTCAGGTAGCTCTGGAGGTGCACTGGGTTACCAAACTCCTCCTCAGAAATGTGATTCTGGGCCAGCATCTGCAAGAAAGAGCAGTGAGAGCCTGGCAGGGCCTGCAGGGCTCCCTGCAGCTTCTTCTTCTCCCACCTTTGGGCAGGGATGGGGCAGCGCCAGCTGGCACCAAAGAGGCACCAGGCGCGGGGAGCTACGGGGGCTTGCCGGCCCCAGGGACCATGCGTCCGTACGTCCTGCGGGAGCTGGCAGTTTGGGGGTAGATGGGCACAGGGCTGTGCCTGTGTGCCTGAAGGGGCACACGTAGCCCTGCTGGGAGCAGGGTTTCATCTTGGAACTCACAGCCAAGCGACGGATGCAGGTGTCTTCGGTGACTTCGGTGCACCAGTTGCACAGTGGCAAGTCTTGCATCATGATGTTTAAAACTCTCTTCAAGGTCTGCGGCATGGCCAGGATCACCTCCCACGTGCTCAGTTCAGTGCTGCAAGCCCAGAATACTCTGTCAGTGAGGCTGCCTCAGCCGCAGGGCCACAAACTGGGCCAGCCCCAGAGGAGCCAGGCTGTCCTGCAGCCCCTGTGACTTGGGGAGCACTGAGGGCCCAGCCTGGGCAAGCAGGAGGGGGCTGAGCTGGTGTTCCCTGGGGGCAGGGGGACTCTGGGCTGCCTTGGACAGCTGGGCTGCTGCAGCCCTGGCTGGCCCAGTGGGGCTGGAACACATTGGTGGGAAGGAGGGCTGTGCTCCTTGGGGATGTCCTGCTCTTTGCCATGGCTCTGGCAAGCAGAGAGTCTCCAGGTGCATCTCCCGACACGGAACAAGCCCTCGAGGATGTCAAGGCCAGGACCTGTCACATGGCGGAGAGAACTGCAGCAGTTTCTTGGCTTCTTCCCTGGACATCTTGTTGGTCAGCTTGAGAAGCAGGTGGTCCAGGCACTGCCGCGCCGATGCCGTGTGGATGCTGCCCAGGTTTTTCCTGATGCACTCCATGATCTTTGGCACCTTGGGGGACAAAGTGGGAATGGTGTTGCCAGCAGACTGCAGCCATTTCCACAGCTGCCACTCAAACTTTGGCCCCTTCCATTGCTCTCTGCTGGCTTCACGTGGCTTCTGGAGCCCAAGAGACCCCGATGTGTGAGGGAGGCAGGGAGGGAGGCAGGGAAGGAGAGAGGAACAACGCCTGGAAGAGCTCAAGGGCAGGGCCATGGCCACAGGCCACTTACATCTGTCAGCCAGTAGTCAGGGTCCTCCAAGGCTCCGTCCAGCACGCTGCAGGCCCCCTCCTTGTCATGGATGCTGGAGTCTGGTAAAGCTTCAAGGGCTATGAGGATGATGTCCAGCCTCTCATCAGGGAAGAGGTATCCTCCAAACGCCTGTGGGAAGAAGGAGGAGCGAAGACATGCCTCACTGAGTGTCCCAAGAGTGCTGCTTAGCTGAGCAGCAAGGGCAGCTCCGGAGAGAAGGCCCTCGGGGGAAGGGGTGAGGATGGGGCATATGGGGCCAGAGTGCTGGCCCTGCAGGTAACCAGGGCTTGCTGGTGGCCAGGAGGGCTGGAGCTGCTGCCGGGACACAGGGGAGCAGCCTTCGCATAGCCCCAGCCTGGGGACAAGAGGAACCCTCTCACCAGGGCGAGTGAGGCCGTGCCAGCCCCACCGGTTCTGGACCCCTTTGCTCACACGAGATGCCTCCTGATGCTGCGGACAAGATCCCCAGCAAGGCCAGAGCTCATTACCTTGGCATTTTCAGAGGGAGCTGATGGTAGAGAAAATGGAAATTCTGGATCATTCAATATAAGTCGGCGGCGCACATAATTTTCCATTTCCTTTGTCTGTAAGCATTCTAAACAGTGAGAAACAGCGAAGAGTCAGTAGGGAAGAGCATCTTTGCCAACAAGCTTGCCAAAAGGTGAAAAGCACTTTCACTAGGAATGGCTGAGGAGGGAGGCTCATGGCGAGGAGGGTGATGGGCAGGGATGTAAAGCACAAGGTGAGGAGTGCTGGGAGCAAGAGGGACCTCAGGGATGATGCAGAAGGAGGAGAAGCAATGGCGTTGGGTGCCGCGGGGGTAGCAGCGTGTCACAGACCCCCTTCTGCTCGGGGTCAGGATGTGCAGGAAGCCCCCTGACACCTGCTTGCAAGACGGCAGGGAGCAAACAGTCAGGGAGAATTCTGGAGGGCGTCACCATCCCTGGCGATGCACGGCTGGCTCTGCTGTTCACTCCTCGGGGAAGATGCGGTTTGGGAAGTGCTCATCGATTGATGGCTTAGACTGGGGGAGACCACAAAACAGCGTGGTAGGTGATCTGGGGAGGGTTGGGAAGGACAGCAGCAGAGAACTGCTCCTGGACGTCAGGTGAGCGTCCAGCTTCTGCGGAAAATGATAGCCAGAATGCTGCGGGAAGCTGCTGTGAGGAGCAGAGGAGGTCAGGGAACCTGGCAGAATTCCGTGGGCAGCCTCCACCAAGCACAAGAACAATCCTTCACAATACTCGGGGAGAACAGGCAGACAAACCAGCAGATGTCTGCGTGCAGACGGACGCTGCCCACCACACCTTCTCTTACCTCTTACTTTTTTGACGATTTTGTAGAAGTAAAAAAGAGCATCCAAGGTTGCGCATTTGGAGAAATCATTGCTATTGCTGAAAATGAAGAGGTGGCCCAGCAGCTGTCCCAGGATGGGGATGTAGAGCTCTCTGGAGTCATTGTGGCCGCGCTTGTATTGTTCATAGTCATCTGGGTTCTGGGTGAGGAAGGGAGGAGAGACAAAGGGCTTAGTGGAGGCAGAGCCAGCCCCTGAGATAGCAGGGCCTGGGGAGGGAAGAGCAGGGGCAAAGGGGGGACGAAGACCCTCGCTTCACAGTGCTGAGGCACTCACGTGCATCCAGGTTTGCCTCGCAGGCACCCCTGAGTGGCAGGATGCTCTGGGATGCAGGAAAGGGTGGAGGGTTCCTTGTGCCTTACCTTGGTCACAAAATACCTGTCGATGAAATCAGCCAGCCGCTCAATCCTCCTCACAGCTCTCTTACGCACAGCTGGGTTTTTGGAGTGGGCAAAGTCCAGCAGCGCCTGCGAGGAGAGAAGTTGCTGGGTTGACAGTGGTCTGCAAATGTGACCTGAGAGGATTCTTTGGAAATTCTTTGCAAATGCCAAACCTCGAAGATATTCTGCAACTCTATGCTGACACTGGTGTTGGGACAGTTGCGTACGAAGGCCGCCAGCATGAGGTCCAAGGCATTCATAGTCTGCAGGGAGGACAGAAGATCATCAAATTATTTCTGTGGCCCTTCTCACCCCCAGGAGCTGGCTCTGAGCCCCTCTGGAGTTCAGGGGTGGCTTTGGGGCTAAAAAGCCGCTGCGTGCAGACCTCCTGCAGCACGGGATCATGCCCGGGAAGGGGAAGGGGTGAGGCTGGGAAAGCAAATCTGGGCCCCGGCCCTGCACTGGTCTCTGGTTGTGTCAGCACGGGGAAGCAAGGCAGCAGCTCAGCAGGACTGGGGGTGCCGGTACCTCACCCAGCACATACCTCAGCGTAGAGCGCTCCTTTTGTCCCTGGCACATCCAACTCAGGAGGCAGAAAGAAGACGCTCTTGCAGCACACGTTCAGGAGACTCTCCTTTTTGTCATGCAGTGCTGTTGGTACGGTGTTGCTGAAGGAGAGAGAGAGAGGAGCCTGTTGGACGCAGTGCCTCGAGGCTTATGAAGGAGGACACGGACCTCCCTTGGCCAGGCATCCCTGGAAGGGATGGGCAGCCTCCCTGCCAGCTTCAGGGCCACCAGGACATTGCCCTGGGGCTGTGCTGGCCCAACCAGGGGCTGGGCACGTACCTGAGGACGGTGACAGTCTGCATGGCCTTCTGCCGGAATTCTGTGCGCAAGCTGTCCACGGGCTCCTTTTCCAGCAGCGCCTGCAGAGCACAAGCAGGATGAGACCTTGGAGCCGCCGGCACCCAGCAGCAGCAGAGCCAGCGCTGCCCCAGCCCTCGCCTCCCAGGGGGCTGGTGCCGGGGGGCCTGTCCCCTTCCCCAACCCGCTGCGCATCCTCTCACCATGATGTTCTCCACCAGCTTATGTTTGCAGCAGAAGCCATGCAAGTTCACCGGCACACCCTTCTCTGTGACAGTTAAGCACAGATCGCAGATTTTGCTGAGGAACAGCATCTTCTGCTCCTCGTCGTCCTGGCAGCCACAAAGACACCAACAGAGCATTAGGGGGACACCCACGGCCAGCAGGACCAAAGCCTTGAGGGGTCTGGAGCTGTGTGGGACCCCTGGAGGGCAGCTCCAGGAGCACAGCTGCGATGCAAGCGGCTGCCATTACCTTTTCTGTGCCTCTGACATACGCCCTGATGAATTTCACGGCCGAGTCTCTGCACAGCTTCCATACCTTACCTGGAAAGGAGGAAAGCAAAGAGTGCTGCAGAGAGGGGCTGAATGCAGGGGTGAGGAGAGGAAGGGTCCCAGCCCCAGAAGGATGTGGGGAGGCCGCGGGGATGCCCAGAGGCTGCAGCAGCTCCGCTGGGAAGAGAGGCTGAGGGAGCTGGGCTTGTGGAGCCTGGAGAAGGCTGCGGGGGGACCTCGCTGCGGCCTCCCCGTGCCCAAAGGGGCCTCCAGGAAAGCTGGGGGGGAATCTTCATCATGGGCTGCAGCGACAGGACAAGGGGTGAGGGCTTTAACCTCAAAGAGGGCAGGTTTCTTTTGGACAGGCAGGGATTCCTCTCCTTCACGCCCAGGGCAGTGAGGCCTTGGCGCAGGCTGCGGTGCCCCCTCCCTGGCACTGCCCACGGCCAGGCTGGGTGGGCTTTGGGCAGCCTGGGCTGGGGGGAAGCATCGTGATCGCTGAGGTCCCCCCCAGCCCAAAGCGTCCTGGGATTCTGTGGTGCTGCGGAGGAAGCTCAGCCCCGTCAGCCCAAGCGCCGCTTTCGCCGGGAAAGGAGTCCTGGAGTCAAGCTGAGATCTCGTTGTCCCCAACCCTCCCCACCGCATCCCTAAGACTCACTGGGATCCAGCAGCTGCAACTCGTCCTGGCTCTCCTCTGCCAGGCTGCTGCCCGCTGCCTGAGCAACGGCCTCGACTGGGCTGCTGCCCGCTGCCTGAGCAATGGCCTCTAGCGGGCAGCTGTCCTCTGCCGGCAAAATGGCCTCGACTGGGCTTCTGTCCTCTGCCAGCAAGCTGTCCTTCGCTGGCTGGTTGCTGCCCCTAGAAGACCAGGTCTCCTGCCAGGCCAGCCTGGGCTGCCTGGGGGGCATGGCTCCCTCCCCATCAGATTCAGAAGAAGCCTCTGGAGTGGGAGACATCTCAGAGAGAAACCGGCGGTATCTCCGGGCGGGCGGTTGCGGCATTGTGGGACGTGGGCTATGCTCGGGGACTCCTCAAAGGCCCTGTGCTCCTGCCCTGTCCGTCACTGCCGTGCACCGACACTGAGGGTCCGAGCCACGGCTGTGCTGTTATAAGGCACCCTGGGGTGTCAGCAAGTGACGTCACAATGGGTGCCATTGTGACACGCGCCTGGGCTGGATGGGCCCCCCATGAGGGCAGGAAGGCTGTGCAGAGGGATCTGGACAGGCTGGATCAACGGGCCGCATCCAGCTGCGTGGCATTGAAGGCCAAATGCTGGGTTCCACACTTGGAATCATAGAATGGAATCATAGAATAGAATCATAGAATCCTAGAATATCCTGAGTTGGAAGGGACCCTTAAGGATCATCAAGTCCAACTCTTGACACCACACAGGTCTACCCAAAAGTTCAGACCATGTGCCTAAGTGCACAGTCCAATCTCTTCTTAAATTCAAACAGGCTCGGTGCAGTGACCACTTCCCTGGGGAGCCTGTTCCAGTGTGCAACCACCCTCTCTGTGAAGAACCCCCTCCTGACGTCCAGCCTAAATTTCCCCTGCCTCAGCTTAACCCCGTTCCCGCGGGTCCTGTCACTGGTGTTAATGGAGAAAAGGTCTCCTGCCTCTCGACACCCCCTTACGAGGAAGTTGTAGACTGTGATGAGGTCTCCCCTCAGCCTCCTCTTCTCCAGGCTGAACAGGCCCAGTGACCTCAGCCGTTCCTCGTACGTCTTCCCCTCAAGGCCTTTCACCATCTTCGTAGCCCTATCCTGAATATCCTGAGTTGGAAGGGGGCAGACCTGAAGGGATGAAAGACATGGTCTCCTGATGCCTCTTGAGCAGAAGGCGTTTATTGCCATTTTTCTCTGCTACATATACTTTCCCCGTAACCACATGCGCTGTCCACGTGCCCGAATCAGTCATACACTTGGTTAGAGACCCTCAGCCACGCGCCTCAAGCCAGCCAGCAACTGACCACTGCGCAAAGCTCATCTTTAATGCTATAGCCAAGTTAATTTATCTCCACCTTGTTCACGTTTTTGTTACTAACGCTTATTAAAAAAGGGGGCTTTAGGGCTTTGGGGCGACTACTTAAAGGATCAGGGGCACAGGTTGTGTTTGCCTCTGTCCTTCCGATAGGGGGGATCGATGCTGACAAGCAGACTCCACGTTAACACGTAGCTTCGGGACTGGTGCAACTGGTAGAACTTTGGGCTTGTTGATCATGGGAGGGTCTATGTGACACTGGCCTGCTACCACCAGATGAGATGCACCTCTCTATAGTGGGTTTACGTGGCAAGGTTTTGGTAGCACGGGGCCATAGGAGTGGCTTTTGCGAGAAGGATCTGGAAGCTGCCCCATGTTTGCTAAGGGCCCCTCTGCTGACCAGAGCTGAGCCAATAAGTCATGATGTTTTGCGCCTCTGTGAAAGCATATTTAAGTGAAAGCATATTGGGAGCCACTGTGACACACGCCTGGGCTGGGTGGGCACCCATTGTGACCTCCCTTGGTGACATCCCAGGGCTCCGCCTTATAACAGCACAGCCGTGGCTCGGACCCTCAGTGTCGGTGCACGGCAGTGACGGACAGGGCAGGAGCACAGGAGCCTCAAGGAGACCCTGAGCACAGTCCAAGTCCCACAATGCCGCAACCGCCCGCCCAGAGGAGCCGCCGGTTTCTCCTTGCGAGCTCTCCCACTCCAGAGGCTTCTTCTGAATCTGATGGGGAGGGAGCCATGCCCCCCAGGCAGCCCAGGCTGGCCTGGCAGGAGACCTGGTCTTCTAGGGGCAGCAACCAGCCAGCGAAGGACAGCTTGCTGGCAGAGGACAGAAGCCCAGTCGAGGCCATTTTGCCGGCAGAGGACAGCTGCCCGCTAGAGGCCATTGCTCAGGCAGCGGGCAGCAGCCCAGTCGAGGCCGTTGCTCAGGCAGCGGGCAGCAGCCTGGCAGAGGAGAGCCAGGACGAGTTGCAGCTGCTGGATCCCAGTGAGTCTTAGGGATGCGGTGGGGAGGGTTGGGGACAACGAGATCTCAGCTTGACTCCAGGACTCCTTTCCCGGCGAAAGCGGCGCTTGGGCTGACGGGGCCGAGCTTCCTCCGCAGCACCACAGAATCCCAGGACGCTTTGGGCTGGGGGGGACCTCAGCGATCACGATGCTTCCCCCCAGCCCAGGCTGCCCAAAGCCCACCCAGCCTGGCCGTGGGCAGTGCCAGGGAGGGGGCACCGCAGCCTGCGCCAAGGCCTCACTGCCCTGGGCGTGAAGGAGAGGAATCCCTGCCTGTCCAAAAGAAACCTGCCCTCTTTGAGGTTAAAGCCCTCACCCCTTGTCCTGTCGCTGCAGCCCATGATGAAGATTCCCCCCCAGCTTTCCTGGAGGCCCCTTTGGGCACGGGGAGGCCGCAGCGAGGTCCCCCCGCAGCCTTCTCCAGGCTCCACAAGCCCAGCTCCCTCAGCCTCTCTTCCCAGCGGAGCTGCTGCAGCCTCTGGGCATCCCCGCGGCCTCCCCACGTCCTTCTGGGGCTGGGACCCTTCCTCTCCTCACCCCTGCATTCAGCCCTTCTCTGCAGCACTCTTTGCTTTCCTCCTTTCCAGGTAAGGTATGGAAGCTGTGCAGAGACTGGGCCGTGAAATTCATCAGGGCGTATGTCAGAGGCACAGAAAAGGTAATGGCAGCTGCTTGCATCGCAGCTGTGCTCCTGGAGCTGCCCTCCAGGGGTCCCACACAGCTCCAGACCCCTCAAGGCTTTGGTCCTGCTGGCCGTGGGTGTCCCCCTAATGCTCTGTTGGTGTCTTTGTGGCTGCCAGGACGACGAGGAGCAGAAGATGCTGTTCCTCAGCAAAATCTGCGATCTGTGCTTAACTGTCACAGAGAAGGGTGTGCCGATGAACTTGCATGGCTTCTGCTGCAAACATAAGCTGGTGGAGAACATCATGGTGAGAGGATGCGCAGCGGGTTGGGGAAGGGGACAGGCACCAGTCCCCTGGGAGGCGAGGGCTGGGGCAGCGCTGGCTCTGCTGCTGCTGGGTGCCGGTGGCTCCAAGGTCTCATCCTGCTTGTGCTCTGCAGGCGCTGCTGGAAAAGGAGCCCGTGGACAGCTTGCGCACAGAATTCTGGCAGAAGGCCATGCAGACTGTCACCGTCCTCAGGTACGTGCCCAGCCCCTGGTTGGGCCAGCACAGCCCCAGGGCAATGCCCTGGTGGCCCTGAAGCTGGCAGGGAGGCTGCCCATCCCTCCCAGGGATGCCTGGCCAAGGGAGGTCCGTGTCCTCCTTCATAAGCCTCGAGGCACTGCGTCCAACAGGCTCCTCTCTCTCTCTCCTTCAGCAACACCGTACCAACAGTACTGCATGACAAAAAGGAGAGTCTCCTGGACGTGTGCTGCAAGAGCGTCTTCTTTCTGCCTCCGGAGCCGGATGTGCCAGGGACAGAAAGAGCGCTCTACACTGAGGTATGTGCTGGGTGAGGTACCGGCACCCCCAGTCCTGCTGAGCTGCTGCCTTGCTTCCCCGTGCTGACACAACCAGAGACCAGTGCAGGGCCGGGGCCCAGATTTGCTTTCCCAGCCTCACCCCTTCCCCTTCCCGGGCATGATCCCGTGCTGCAGGAGGTCTGCACGCAGCGGCTTTTTAGCCCCAAAGCCACCCCTGAACTCCAGAGGGGCTCAGAGCCAGCTCCTGGGGGTGAGAAGGGCCACAGAAATAATTTGATGATCTTCTGTCCTCCCTGCAGACTATGAATGCCTTGGACCTCATGCTGGCGGCCTTCGTACGCAACTGTCCCAACACCAGTGTCAGCATAGAGTTGCAGAATATCTTCGAGGTTTGGCATTTGCAAAGAATTTCCAAAGAATCCTCTCAGGTCACATTTGCAGACCACTGTCAACCCAGCAACTTCTCTCCTCGCAGGCGCTGCTGGACTTTGCCCACTCCAAAAACCCAGCTGTGCGTGAGAGAGCTGTGAGGAGGATTGAGAGGCTGGGTAATTTCATCGACAGGTATTTTGTGACCGAGGTAAGGCACAAGGAACCCTCCACCCTTTCCTGCATCCCAGAGCATCCTGCCACTCAGGGGTGCCTGCGAGGCAAACCTGGATGCACGTGAGTGCCTCAGCACTGTGAAGCGAGGGTCTTCGTCCCCCCTTTGCCCCTGCTCTTCCCTCCCCAGGCCCTGCTATCTCAGGGGCTGGCTCTGCCTCCACTAAGCCCTTTGTCTCTCCTCCCTTCCTCACCCAGAACCCAGATGACTATGAACAATACAAGCGCGGCCACAATGACTCCAGAGAGCTCTACATCCCCATCCTGGGACAGCTGCTGGGCCACCTCTTCATTTTCAGCAATAGCGATGATTCCTTCGGACGCGCAACCTTGAATGCTCTTTTTTGCTTCTACAAAATCGTCACAGAAGGAAGAGGTAAGAAGGTGTGGTGGGCAGCGTCCGTCTGCACGCAGACATCTGCTGGTTTGTCTGCTTGTTCTCCCCGAGTATTGTGAAGGATTGTTCTTGTGCTTGGTGGAGGCTGCCCACGGAATTCTGCCAGGTTCCCTGACCTCCTCTGCTCCTCACAGCAGCTTCCCGCAGCATTCTGGCTATCGTTTTCCGCAGAAGCTGGACGCTCACCTGATGTCCAGGAGCAGTTCTCTGCTGCTGTCCTTCCCAACCCTCCCCAGATCACCTACCACGCTGTTTTGTGGTCTCCCCCAGTCTAAGCCATCAATCGATGAGCACTTCCCAAACCGCATCTTCCCCGAGGAGTGAACAGCAGAGCCAGCCGTGCATCACCAGGGATGGTGACGCCCTCCAGAATTCTCCCTGACTGTTTGCTCCCTGCCGTCTTAAAGGCAGGTGTCAGGGGGCTTCCTGCACATCCTGACCCTGAGCAGAAGGGGGTCTGTGACACGCTGCTACCCCCGCGGCACCCAACGCCATTGCTTCTCCTCCTTCTGCATCATCCCTGAGGTCCCTCTTGCTCCCAGCACCCCTCACCTTGTGCTTTACATCCCTGCCCATCACTCTCCTCGCCATGGGTCTGAGCCTCCCTCCTCAGCCATTCCTAGTGAAAGTCCTTTTCACCTTTTGGCAAGCTTGTTGGCAAAGATGCTCTTCCCTACTGACTCTTCGCTGTTTCTCACTGTTTAGAATGCTTACTGACAAAGGAAATGGAAAACTATGAGCATCGCCGCAATATATTGAAGGATACAAGATTTCCATTTTATATATCATCAACTCCCTGTGAAACTGCCAAGGTAATGAGCTCTGGCCTTGCTGGGGATCTCGTCCGCAGCATCAGCAGGCATCTGGTGTGAGCAGAGGGGTCCAGAACCGGTGGGGCTGGCACGGCCTCACTCGCCCTGGTGAGAGGGTTCCTCTTGTCCCCAGGCTGGGGCTATGCGAAGGCTGCTCCCCTGTGTCCCGGCAGCAGCTCCAGCCCTCCTGGCCACCAGCAAGCCCTGGTTACCTGCAGGGCCAGCACTCTGGCCCCATATGCCCCATCCTCACCCCTTCCCCCGAGGGCCTTCTCTACGGAGCTGCCCTTGCTGCTCAGCTAAGCAGCACCCTTGGGACACTCAGTGAGGCATGTCTTCGCTCCTCCTTCTTCCCACAGGCGTTTGGAGGATACCTCTTCTCTGATGAGAGGCTGGACATCATCCTCATAGCCCTTGAAGCTTTACAAGACTCCAGCACCCATGACAAGGAGGGGGCCTGCAGAGTGCTGGAAGCAGTCTTGGAGGAAGCAGGCTACTGGATGACAGATGTAAGTGGCCTGTGGCCATGGCCCTGCCCTTGAGCTCTTCCAGGTGTTGTTCCTCTCTCCTTCCCTGCCTCCCTCCCTGCCTCCCTCACACATCGGGGTCTCTTGGGCTCCAGAAGCCACGTGAAGCCAGCAGAGAGCAATGGAAGGGGCCAAAGTTTGAGTGGCAGCTGTGGAAATGGCTGCAGTCTGCTGGCAACACCATTCCCACTTTGTCCCCCAAGGTGCCAACGATCATGGAGTGCATCAGGAAAAACCTGGGCAGCATCCACACGGCATCGGCGCGGCAGTGCCTGGACTCCCTGCTTCTCAAGCTGACCAACTTGATGTCCAAGGAAGTCAAGAACCTGCTGCAGTTCTCTCCGCCATGTGACAGGTCCTGGCCTTGACATCCTCGAGGGCTTGTTCCATGTCGGGAGATGCACCTGGAGACTCTCTGCTTGCCAGAGCCATGGCAAAGAGCAGGACATCCCCAGGGAGCACAGCCCTCCTTCCCACCAATGTGTTCCAGCCCCACTGGGCCAGCCAGGGCTGCAGCAGCCCAGCTGTCCAAGGCAGCCCAGAGTCCCCCTGCCCCCAGGGAACACCAGCTCAGCCCCCTCCTGCTTGCCCAGGCTGGGCCCTCAGTGCTCCCCAAGTCACAGGGGCTGCAGGACAGCCTGGCTCCTCTGGGGCTGGCCCGGTTTGTGGCCCTGCGGCTGAGGCAGCCTCACTGACAGAGTATTCTGGGCTTGCAGCACTGACCTGGGCATGTGGGAGGTGATCCTGGCCATGCCGAGGACCTTGGAGAAGGTTTTAAACACCATGATTGAAGACTTGCCACTGTGCGACTGGTGCACCGAAGTCACCGAAGACACCTGCATCCTTCGTTTGGCTGTGAGTTCCCAGATGAAACCTTGCTCCCAGCAGGGCTACGTGTGTCCCTTCAGGCACACAGGCACAGTCCTGTGCCCATCTACCCCCAAACTGCCAGCTCCCGCAGGACGTACGGACACATGGTCCCTGGGGCCGGCAAGCCCCCGTAGCTCCCCACGCCTGGTGCCTCTTTGGTGCCAGCTGGCGCTGCCCCATCCCTGCCCAAAGGTGGGAGAAGAAGAGGCTGCAGGGAGCCCTACAGGCCCTGCCAGGCTCTCACTGCTCTTTCTTGCAGATGCTGGCCCAGAATCACATTTCTGAGGAGGAGTTTGGTAACCCAGTGCACCTCCAGAGCTACCTGAAGCACCCAAGCCCAGAGATGCGCTTGATGGTTCTGAAAGGGCTCTGCACCGTGTCAGAGAGCCCTGAGAAGGTGAGTGGGCCATCGTCAAGCAAAGCCATGTTGGCAGCCTGGGCCTTTGCTCTTCTGCCCTCCTGTCCCTCCCCACTGCCAGGAAGCAAGGCAGGAGGCTGGTGCTCAGGAACCAGAGCCCTTTGCCCAGGGTGGTCTCTCAGTGCTTCACGGAAGGGAAATGGTGTCTTTCCTACAGGCAAGAAAACTTCAGGTCGTGCTGCCAGACATCGCGGAGGCCCTGCAGGACACCAACACAGACGTCATGCTCAAGGCCCTGCTTGTGCTGAGAAACATGATGGCTCATGTGGAGAGGAGGAAGGCCAGTGGCCCGGCTCTGCAGCTGGCTGAGAAGCTCCTGCCACTCTTTGACCACGTAAGTGTGCTGCGGGAGCCCGAGCCCGCAGCTGGGCCCCCTGTAACGAGGGCTGCCCTTCAGCCCGGCCCTGTGGGCAGCACTCAGGCAGGGCCTTCCCAGTCTCCTCGTCAGCCCAGGCACTGGGGAGCTCTGCTTGGGCATGGCTGGTGCTGCTGGTGGCGAAAGTGGGGTGGCTGGCGAGCAGCCTGCGATGGCAACCGATTGCGTTGCCCTTCACGGGCACCAGGCCTTGCAGCTGCCCCGAGCAGCTCCTCTGGGAAGGATCCAGCGCTGAAGCATCTGACAGTTCTGTGAGCTCCCTTCACATGAGCCACGCTAATGCTGAAATTCCTCCTGTCCTCCTCCCTGCCAGGAGTCCAGCCAGGTGCGGGAGCACTCCATCTGCCTCTTCCAAGCCGTGACGGAGGCTGTGCTGCGGCAAAGGAAGAAGGAAATGAAGAGGAGCGTGCAAAGGAGCCTCCTCCCACTCTTCTTTCGTATGAAAGACCAGAGTGAGAGTGTAGCAAAGGTACAGATCTCAGAGCTGAGCAGGGGACAGAGGGTCTCCTTCCCAAGGCTGTGGTGCTAATTCCCAACCTCTGCTGCTCCGCAGGCCTCTGGGGAAGCTCTCGCCACGGCTGCAGAGTTTCTGCGGCGCAAAGAGCTCAAGCGCTTGGCCCAGACAGAACAGACGTGGAGGATCGGGGAGTGCTTGGTAAGGACCCAACTTGGTTTGCCCCAGCTGGGCAAACGTGCCCGGCCAGAGCCCGCTGCCTGCAGCCGCATCCTCGCTCCCTTCCTGCCAGCACAGAGCCCCAGGGGGCTCTTCTGCAGGCCCCTCTGCCCTCCCTGCCCCCAGGATGCTGGAGGAGACCCTGGAGAGGCTGTGCAAGCCCCGTGACCTTGCGTTCTCTCTCTCTCCAGCTGCAGCAGGACAGAGGCAGAGTAGAAGAATACCTGCAGCAGAGCCAGCCCTACCTGCAGGACACGCAGACCCTTTTGCGACTTGAGGCCGTCAGATTCATTGGTGAGCCCAGCCCCTGGGTCCCTCTTGGGGCAGCCTTTGGCAGCCCCAGGCACTGCCCTGGCAGTGAGGCACAGCCCTGTTGCCCCCAGAGCCCCCCGACTGGGCCCTTGCTCCAGGGTGCAGGAGGGGGCACAGCCTGGCTGGCCAGGCCAGGGGCTGCGCTGCTGGGAGCGTGCTGGGGAGCGGGGCTCTGATGGGATCTCTGTGTCTAGGTCTTGCTGCGCGCTACTGCAAGGACCAGAGCGAGGAGAAGCTGAATGAAATCCTCAGCGGTGAGTGAGGGCAGTGGGGGGTGTGCTAGGGCTGGGGGGACAGCGGCAGAGGCCCCTGTGCCTTGCCCTGCTCCAGGGAAATGCTGAGGAGGGCGGAGGAGCAATGCAGGCATAGGAACGAGGGAGAGGAGACGGGGTGGCCTGTGGTGTCAGGGAATGGCCTCCCAGCCTGGAGCTGGGCAGTGCCGCTGAAAGGGTTGAGTGTCCCTGAGGAAGAGTCAGGGGAAAGGGCAGTAAGGCTGACAGAAGGTGGGAGCCTGTTGTAGAGCACGCAACCAGGACGAAGAGGGAGATGAAACAGCCTACAAGCAGCTAGGAGCAGGGTCATGATTGCTAGCCCTTGCTCTCATGGGGAAGCACAATAGCGAGAGGAAAGAGTCCAGGAGATTCCTGGAGTGTGTGAATCCTCCCAAGGGATGGAGGCAGGTGGTGAGGGAACCAGCTTGTGAAGGTGCCCCACTTGACCTGTGGTGCGCAGGTGGGGAAGGACTGGTGGGTGCATTTGGGACATTGCTGAGCAGCAGCTTTCAACGGATTCCTTTGTCCCTCCTGCTCCTCCTGGCCTGGGGAAGAGTCGAGTGGGGCTGGCATGGTCTGCAGGGGATGCCTGGGGATCTCTGCAAGGAGTGGGTTTTCATCTCTGCTCTTCTTTCTTTTGCAGCCCTCCGGCCTTCAGACAACGACCCGGAACCCAAGATCCGTTCCCTGGCAGTTCAAACCACCCTGATCCTGACGTCAAGGCATAACGCAACGTCAGGACGGAGATTTCCACTGCTGTGGTGCTGCTAGCCCCGCAGCAGTCCTCAAAAGAGCAATATATATTTTAATAGAACTAGGCTGTTGTCTCATTATTCCAGCAGCTCCTTCAAAGTGACTCGGTGCCATGACGCTGAGCTAACTCGGAGGCCACCAAGGACGTCTTTTCCCTGGGCCCGGTGACTACTGCATGGCGCCTACTCAACCAATGAAAGAGTCACAGAACCCTTGCGCTTGGAAAAGGGCCTTCAGCTCAAGGCCAAGCGTCAGCTAACACTACCAGGCCCACCACAAAACCACGGCGCTTAGCGCCAAGTCCACGCATTTCTTTAATAGCTCCAGGCCTGGGGACTCCAGCAGTGCCCTGGGCAGCCGGTTCCACCCTTTCCATGAAGAAATTCTTCCTGACATCCCATCTAAATGTCCCCTGGCACAACTCGAGGCCGTTTCCTCGTGTCCAGGTCTCAGGCTGCAGGGTGTGCGCGTGTGTTCTGTCAGGGTCTGAGGGCAGTGGTGAGTCCACCTGTGGTAGGTATGCCCAGGTAGAAGAACTGCTCAGCCTCCTGGCAGAGCTTCGGGAGGAGGTGGGCAGGCTGAGGAGCACCAGGGAGTCGGAGAAGGTTGAACTGTACTCTGCCAGCCCTGGGACAGATGCGTCAGGCAGACACAGCAGAGGAAATGGAGGATCCCCTACCCTCTGTCCGTCAGGCAGAAGGAGTGGATCTCAGTGACGAAGGGATGGAAGTTGAGATCTGCTCGGGGCAGCAGGCGAACCCCTCCTTGCCTACCTCACCTTCCTTTCAGGTGCCCTGAAACAACAGACTCTGGAACTAATGGACACACAAACGATGATGTGCATGAAGGTCCATCCAGGTTGGAGGGGTTTTCTAGGGCAAGTCAGCCTTCCCCAGTATCATGACCACCTCCATCAAGAAAAAGAGAAGGGTTACTGTCATAAGCGACTCCCTTCTGAGCAGAACAGAGGGTCGCAATGTCAGGACGGCGATTTCGACTGCTGTGGTGCTGCTAGCCCCGCAGCAGTCCCCAAAACCCTTTTGTAAATATTACTATTTGTAAATATTTCTATAAATATTTAAATATTACCCCTTTTATAAATATTACTAAATTCAGATCGAGTTCAGACTTCATTTGTAACAAGCCTAACCTTCAGATCTCCAGGAGTAGACCCAATCTTCCAAGTTCCTGTTATGGGTCCCTTTTCAGCTGACCCATCCTGGAACCTTCAAAGAATTTCTGAATCCCTGGAACCCTCTAAAAGCTTCCAAATCCCTGGCTGTGCCTGTATCTAGAGGTGTCTTGCAAGTGGTTAACCCACCCAGTGCCTCCCAATATTGCCCAGAGCCCCCCAGCACCCTCCCAGTGCCCCCCAGTAATGCCTATGGACCTTCAGTACTCTCCCTGTGCCCCCCCAGTATTGCTCAAAGCCCCCCAGCACCCTCCCAGTGCCCCCCAGTGTTGCCCAGAGCCCTCCACGCCGGTGAGGGGGGGGGCACAGGATGACAACGACGGGGGTGGTGACACGGGGGGGGGCGTGACAGTGACACTGCCACCTTCCCCCGTGGACAGGCAGCGCCTGGAAGCTGCTGGAGGGGCTGCGCGAGGGGCAGACGCAGGTGGACGACCCCCCAGGCAGGTGTTATGTATGGAGTGGTAATTCGTGTCGAGAAAATGGTTGGCATTGTTATAAATGAGGTCTCGACTCAATCTGAATGTTGTAATATTTATAAAACAAATAATTCTAAAAGGTAGAAAAGCTATAAAAGGGTCAGGATTTGGAGTATCTCCGGCGGGCAGAGTCCCGGTAGAACTGGAAGATGGTGTCGGCGGCACGCTGGGCGGCCACAAGGCACTGCTGCATCTGCAGGGGGAGGAAATAAAGAAATTAAAGAGCAGCGGGGGGCTGGGGTGGGGGGGATTTTTCAACCCCCCAGCCCTAAAAAAGGGTCCCCGAGCCCCTCACCTCCTCCACGGAGCAGCTGCCTCTGGTGGTGGCCATCAGCACTTTCTTTTCCGTGCTGTCGATGGCAAAGGTGAGGACGGCGCGAGCCTCCTGGGGAGGAGAGGGGGGGGGTCAGCAGGGTTGGGGTGGGGGTCCCGGGGCTCAGGGGGGGCCCCCCCGGGGCTCACCTGCTCCTGCCGGGTTGTGGGGTCGAGGACGATGGCGCCCTGGGTGTCGAGGGCGCAGGTGACACCGCAGAAGAGGGCCGAGAGGGGCAGCCCCGCATCCAGCAGCCCCATGCAGGCGGCGTTCAGGCAGCAGGAGAGGAGCTGGGGGGGTTGTCAAGGAACAGGGGGAGAGGAAAAACCAACAGAAACACCCCAAAAAACTCAGCCCCCCCCCCCCCCACCTGATCCCCAAGGATACGGAGCCGGCGTCGCTGAGCACCTGCAGCACGAGGGTGATGGCGGTGCGGGGGTGCAGAACCCCCAGGACCACGGCCTCGCATGTCTGCCGGAGGAGCTGCTCCCGGCTGCGCTCACCGACGCCTGCGGGAGGGATGGGGGGGGGGGTTAAATGGGGCTGGGGGGGGGAGGCAAGAATCCCAGGAGCACCCAGAGCACCTTGTGCTGGATGAGACCCAGGTGGGGTTTGGGTATCTCCAAAGAACGAGACCCCAAAACCTCTCTGGGGAACCCATCCCCGAGCTCTGGCACCCGGAGGCTTCTGATCGCCTCTGGAGCCCTCCTCAGGCCCTCCCCCCGGTACCCCCACATCCCTCAGAAGCCCCCTGAGCACCCCCAGACCCCTCGGAGCACCCCCAGAACCCTCCTTAGGGCTCTCCCCTGCACCCCCACATCCCTTGGGAGCCCTTTGACCACCCCTGAAGCCCTCCGAGCACCCCCAGACCCCTCTGAACATTCCCAGAGCCCCCGAAGCCCTTCTCAGGGCTCCCCCCATTAACCCCCCTGCCTCTTGGGAGCCCCCTAAGCACCCCCAGACCCCTCCGAGCACCCCCAGAGCCCTCTAAACCTCCATGCCCCCCCTCAGGGCTCCCCCCGTTACCCCCCCGTTCCTCAGAAGCCCTCTGAGCACCCCCAGATCCCTCCGAGCACCCCCAGACCCCTCTGAGCCACCCCGGAGACTGCCTCAGGGCTCCCCCCATTACCCCCCCACCCCTCAGGAGCCCCTTGAGCACCCCCAGACACCTCCAAGCACCCCCAGACCCCCCCCTCGCCCCCTCCCCACCCCTCAGGAGCCCTCCGAGCACCCCCAGACCCCTCCCGCCTCGCCCCCTCCCCGCCCCTCAGAGCCCGGCCCCGCCCCCATCTCCCCCAGGCGGCCCCCACCTGGCAGCCCCACCTTGGGGCGCAGCAGCACCTCCAGCGTCGCCCTCTCGGGGCTCTCCTTTGAGCCCCGCACCTCCGCGGGGCCGTACAGCCCGGCCAGCACCGAGGTGTCACCTGCGGGAAGGGGGCCACAGAGGGGACGGAGCTGCCACCGGGGCCCCGAAAAAAAACCCGGGGAACCCCTCCCCGGAGCCCCACGGACCCTGCACGAAGGCGGCGGAGCCGTCGGGCCGCGAGAGCAGCCCCTGCTCGCAGGAGAACGGCCGCAGGCAGCAGCCGGCCGCCGCCATGGCTGCGCTGCCGGGCTCCATGGCGACGCTTCCGCTTCCGCTTCCGCTTCCGGTTCCTCCCCCCGGGGACACGCCCCCTGAGTGGCCACGCCCCATCAGTGCCACCGCACGGCGTTAGAAGGAGGCCACTCCCCCTCATAGGGTGGCCACGCCCCCTCCATAGGCGAGCATAGCCCGGGGTGATGGCCACGCCCCCTCTGTGGTTCACCACGCCCCTTCAGTGGGTGGCCACGCCCCTCGTCGAGTGACCACGCCCCCTCAATAGATGAGCACTGCCCCGACTGCTGGCCCCGCCCTCTATCTGGCTGGCCACGCCTCCTTCATGGCTGGTCACGCCCCTCGGTGGTTCACCACGCCCCTTCGTGAGTGACCACGCCCCCTCCGTAGGCAAGCATAGCCCTGAGTGGTGACCACGCCCCCTCCGTAACGTGTACAACCCTGGTCGGTGGTCACGCCCCCTGCGTCCATGACCACGCCCCCTCAGCGAGTGACCACGCCCCCTCAGCAGGCTATCATAGCCCGGGGTGGTGGCCTCGCCCCTTGACGGGTGACCACGCCCCCTGATGGGTGACCACGCCCCCTCATCAGGTGACCACGCCCCCTCCTATAGCCGGCGGTCGTGGCCCCGCCTCCACGTGTGTAGCCACGCCCCTCCGCGCGTGGCCACGCCCCTTCCACAGCACAGTCTACCTCGCGTTGGCCACGCCCCCTCGGCCAGGCCCCGCCCACCCCCAAGATGGCGGCGGCGCTGCGGGCGCTGCGGGCGCGGCTCCTGCGGGCGGCTCCGGGCGCGGGCCCCGGGCGCGGCCTCGGCACCGCCGTGAGTGGGGGGGGGGGGGGGGGGCGGGAGGTGGCCCCAAATCCTGTCCCGGTGTCCCCCCGGCCCCAGACGTTGTCCCCAGGTCCCCCTGACCCCATACATTGTCCCCATGTCCCCCTGACCCTATATGTTGTCCCCCTGTCCCCATATGTTGTTCCCCTGACCCCATACGTTGTCCCCGTGTCCCCATATGGTGTCCCGGTGTCCCCCCGTCCCCATATGTTGCCCCCCTGTCCCGTGTCCCTACATCCCAACCCCGCGTCCCTGTGTCCCCAAACTCCAGCGTCCCATCCCTGTGTCCCCACGGCCCTATATCTGTCCCCAAATCCCACCTCACAGCCCTAAATCCATCCCTGCATCCCCATATCTGTCCCCACGGCCCTATATTCATCCCCACATCCCACCCCATGGCCCTATATCCATCCCCACGGCCCTAAATCTGTCCCCATGGCCCTATATCCATCCCCACATCCCAACCTGCAGCCCTGTATTCATCCCCACGGCCCCATATCCACCCTCATGGCCCTATATCCACCCTCATGGCCCTATATCCACCCCCACGGCCCCATATCCGTCCCCACAGCCCCGTATCCGTCCCCATATCCATCCCCACAACCCTATATCTTTCTCCCCGGCCCCATAACCCCACGCCCTCCCCGACCATTGGCCACGCAGGGGGGTGTGACGGGGCGGGAGGCACCGGGGCCCTTCGGGGGGGGTTCGGGACACGGTTTTAGGACAAGGGGGTGACATGGGGGTCCCGGCACCCCGCAGCGGGGTCCGCGGGCGCAGCAGGAGTTCCCGACCCCGGAGGAGAAGCCGCAGTTCCCCGGGGCCTCGGCCGAATTCGCCGAGCGCCTGGAGTTCATCCAGCCCAACGTCATCTCGGGCATCCCCGTCTACCGCGTGATGGATCGCCAGGGCCACATCCTAAACCCCCACGAGGACCCCCAGGTGAGCCCCCGACCCCAAAAAAGGTTCTCCCGGATCCGTAATGGGGGCAGCCCCAACGGGTGATGGGGTTGGAGGGGGCGCTGAGTGGGGTGGGGAATCCGGAATGTTTGGCGAAGCCTAAATTTTTGGGAAACCCTAAATATTTGGGGAACCCTAAATATTTGGGGGCACCCCAAACACATGGGGTATCCCAAATATATAGAGGCACCCTAAATTGTGGGGTACCCTAAACAGCAGGGGAACCCCAAACACATGGGGACACCCTAAACACATGGGATACCCCAAATATATAGGGGCACCCTAAATGTGCGGGGGCACCCCAAAACCGTTGGGTATCCCAAATATATATAGGGGCACCCTAAATGTGTGGGGGCACCCTAAATATTTGGGGCACCCCAAACACATGGGGATGGTGCTGGGGGACCCTAAATACATGGGGTACCCCAAATATTTGGGGGCACCCTAAACACATGGGGTACCCCCAAATATATGGGGGCACCCAAATCTGCAACGTTTACATATAGGACACCCCAAACGTGCAATGTTTGTGTGCATGACCCCAAAAATGCAAAGTTCAGGCACACACACCCCAAAAATGCCATGTTTGTGTATAGGACACCCCAAAAACGCCACCCCCAGGCACACAGCACCCCAAACATGCAACGTTTGGGTATAGGACACCCAAAAATGCAGGATGTGACCCCAAATACACAACGTCTGGGCACACAGCACCCAAAAATGCAGGATGTGACCCCAAAAACACAACATCTGGGCACACAGCACCCCAAATAAGCAGGATGTGACCCCAAACAACGCGTGCCCACGCACCCAGTGCCCCCAAAACGCCACCTCATCCTTGCGACACCCAAAAACGCCCCCCCCGGCCCCCCCCCAGCTGCCCAAGGAGCTGGTGCTGAAGCTCTACAAGACCATGACGCTGCTCAACACCATGGACCGCATCCTCTACGAGTCCCAGCGGCAGGTAAGGGGGGCAAAACGGGGTGCTGGGGAGGGGGGAGACCCCAAAAGGACCCCCCCACACCACTTTTTGCCCCCCCCCCAGGGCCGCATCTCCTTCTACATGACCAACTACGGCGAGGAGGGGACGCACGTGGGCAGCGCGGCGGCGCTGGACGACACCGACCTGGTTTTCGGGCAGTACCGGGAGGCCGGTGAGCCCCAAAACAGGCGAAGGGGGGGTCCTTTGTGGGGTTAAACCCCCCCTAAATCACACCGTGCCCCCCCAAAAAGGCGTGCTGATGTACCGGGGCTACCCCTTGGACCTCTTCATGGCGCAGTGCTACGGCAACACCAGCGACCCCGGGAAGGGCCGCCAGATGCCCGTGCACTACGGCTGCCCGCGAGCGCCACTCGTCACCATCTCCTCCCCCCTGGCCACCCAAATTCCACAAGGTGACCCCCCCAGACCCCCCCACGCCCCCCTAATTCCCTCCCCGGACCCCTTTAACCCCCTTCTTTTCTTCTTTTCCCCCCCCCCCCTTCCCCTGCAGCCGTGGGGGCCGCCTACGCCATCAAGCGCGCCGACGCCAACCGGGCGGTCATCTGCTATTTTGGGGAGGGGGCGGCCAGCGAGGGGGACGCCCACGCCGGCTTCAATTTCGCCGCCACCCTCGAGTGCCCCATCGTCTTCTTCTGCCGCAACAACGGCTACGCCATCTCCACCCCGACCTCCGAGCAGTACCGCGGCGACGGCATCGGTAAGACCGAGGGATGAAGATGAGACTCGGGGGGGGGGGGATTTGGGGGCGCTGTGCCCACCCCGTGCCCGTCCCCGCAGCCGCTCGGGGTCCCGGTTACGGGCTGCTGTCGATCCGGGTGGATGGCAACGACGTTTTCGCCGTCTACAACGCCACCAAGGAGGCGCGGCGGCGCGCCGTGGCGGAGAACCAGCCCTTCCTCATCGAGGCCATGACCTACCGGTGAGCCCGCGGCGAGTAAAAACACCGAAATCACCCCAAAAAAGACCTTTTTTTTTTTTTTTTAATAATTTTTTCTCTCCACAAAGCATCGGGCACCACAGCACCAGCGACGACAGCTCTGCCTACCGCTCGGTGGACGAGGTGAATTACTGGACAAGCAGGACCACCCCATCTCCCGCCTGCGCCACCACATGCTGAACCGCGGCTGGTGGGACGACGAGCAGGAAAAAGCCTGGAGAAAAGCTCCCGGAGAAAGGTGAGCGAGCCGGGAGGCCGGGGGGGTACACGGAGAGCCCCCCCGGGTTGATTTTAAGCCCCTCGTGCAGGTGATGGAGGCGTTTGAGCAGGCGGAACGGAAGCCCAAGCCCAGCCCGCAGCAGCACCTCTTCTCCGACGTGTACGCGAGATGCCCCCCCACCTGCGTAAGCAGAGGGCGGCCCTGGAGCGGCACCTGCAGCACTACGGGAGCACTACCCCCTGGAGCACTTTGAGAAGTGACCCCCCCCCCGCGGGCACACGGCTTTAGGACCCCCCCACGGCACCCCCAGGTTGAGAACGGGGCGCTGGGGGGGTGGGCTCGGTGGGGGAATAAACGGGGCCGCGCGCCCGGCCTGGCTGCTCGGCGCATGGTGGAGGAAGGGTTTGGGGGGGGGGGTGTAACCGCCCGGGGGGGGTAAAAAAAAAAAACCTTTGGAGGTGGTAAAAACCTCCCTGGGGGGGAATAAACCCCTTGGAGGGGGAAAAAAAACCCTTTGGAGGGGGCAATAACCCCCTTGGAGGGGGCAATAGCCTCCCTGGGGGGGAAAAAAACCCTTTGGAGGGGGCAATAACCCCCTTAGAGGGACCAAAAAAACTCCCTGGGGGGGGCAATAACCTTCACTGGGGGAGGTTCTAAAACCCCTTCAGGGGGATTTAACCACCTTTTTGAGTGGCTTAAACACCTTTTGGGGTGGATTTCACCCCTTTTTGGGGAGGCTTGACCTCCCTGGGGGGCAAAAAACCCCCTTGGGGGGTGGAATAACCTCCCAGGGGAGGGAAATAACCTCCCGGTGGGGGCTTTAAACCCTTTAGGGGGGATTTAATGCCCATTAGGGGGGGCAATAACCCCCCTTGAGAGGGATTTAACCCCTTTTCGGGGTGGCTTAACCCCCTTTGGGGGGGATTTTACCCCCTTTTTAGGAGATTTAACCTCCTGGGGGGGGGATTTAACCCCCTTTGTGAGTGGCTTAACCCCCTGTGGGGGCGATTTAACCCCCTTTTGGGGGGGATTTCACCCTCCTGGAGAGGAACTGGGGGCATTTAACTCCTCTTGGAGGGCAATTAAACACCCCGGGGGCTGAAATCAACCCCTGGGGGGGGCTAATTCACCCCCAACCCTACCTGGAGGGACGGGAGCAGCGCAGCCCACGGCACAAATCCCAAACCCTCGTCCGGGGGCAGCGCCCGCGGTGCTTTTAATACCCCCGAGGGCCCCCAGCGTCACTGGGGGGGGGTCCACGCGCTCAGGGGGGGCTCCCCTCGCTCGGGGGGGGGGCCCCCATCCATCTCCATCCCCAGCACCTGGCAGCGGGGCAGCATCTCCTCCAGCAGGATGCGAACCAGCCCGGGCTGGGCACGGCCACGCCGCTCACATCCAAACGCCGCAGATTCCTGGGGTGGGGGGGGAAAAAGACACAAAAAGTGGGTGCCACGCTTCACGGGGGGGGGTAAATCTTTTTTGGGGGGGGTTTAGGGGACTCACTGGAGGTGGTGCAGCGTGGCCAGGCCCCTCTCGGTGACACGGGGACAGCGTGCCACCGCCAGCTCCAACAAAGAGCCCTGGAAGACGTGCAGCCGCCCCAGCACCCAGTCGTCCACGTGGGGGCACCCACTGAGGTCCAGGTGCTGCAGCTCCCTCAACTGCACTGCGGGGGGGAGGGGACAAAAAACATCCAGGGGGGGTCCCGAGGTGCTGGGGGGGTTATAAATTAGAGGGGGGGGCTCACCGAGGTTGTCCAAGCCGTCGTAGGTGAGCTGGGAGCCGCTGAGGTCCACGGCCACCACGGGGACGTCGCGGAGCTGAAGCAGCTCGGGGCGCCAGCGGCCGCGGACCCAAAGGTCCCGGTCCTTAAATCTTTGCGGGGGGGGCACTGTCAGGGTGCGAGGGGGGGGCACAATAATA
>NC_140160.1:355201-433326 GCF_964035555.1 Netta rufina | reverse complement strand
ATGCCAGCTAGCCAATCAGTGAAGCCTCTCACACCAGCTGACCAATCAGAATGAAGCTTTCCCCACCGGTTGGCCAATCAATGAAGCCTCCCCCACCAGCTAGCCAATCAGTTAAGCTTTCCCCACCAGCCGGCCAATCAGAATGAAGCTTCCCACCACCACCTGGCCAATCAGTAAAGTTCCCTCCATCAGCCAGCCAATCAGAGTGAAGCATGCCCACACCAGATGGCCAATGGCGCTCCCCCACCAGTTAGCCAATCAGTGACGCTCCCTCCACCCACTAGCCAATCAGAATGAAGCTCCCCCAAATAGCTGGCCAATCAGAATGAAGCTTCCCTCCCCAGTCAACCAATCAGTGACGTTCCCTCCACCAGCTAACCAATCAGAGTGAAGCACCCCCCCACCAGCTGGCCAATCAGCACAGACCCCTCCACCTCGCTGACCAATCAGCCCCCCCCCCGCCCCACCAGCCAATCAGCAACAGCCTCTCTCTCCCCACCAGCCAATCAGCAGCGCTCTCCCTCACCTCACCGGCCAACCAGCAGAGAGGCCCCGCCCCCAGCCCCGCCCCCCCATGGCTGCAGCCAATCAGCACGCACCGGTCACCTGCTGCGCCTTCTTCTCGGGGCCGTCCCCCGGCTCCTCCTTGGGGCCCCCGACCCTGGGGGGGGGGCACCGGGGTCACCGGGGGCACCGGGGTCACGGGCGGGGCACCCCCAGCACCCCCTGGCCCCCACACCCCAATGACCCCAATGACCCCAATGACCCCGATGACCCTATGACCCCGATGACCCCATGACCCCGATGTCCCCAATGTCCCCCATGACCCCATGACCCCGATGTCCCCATGTCCCCCATGATCCCGATGTCCCCATGTCCCCATGACCCCAATGACCCCATGACCCCCATGACCCCATGACCCCCATGTCCCCATATCCCCATTGTCCCCATGCCCCCCCATGTCCCCAATCTGTCCCCTATCCCCCTGTCCCCGATCTCCCGTGCCCCAAATGTCCCCAATGTCCCCATGTCCCCCGTCCCCATGCCCCCAGTGTCCCCGTGTCCCCACCCCAATGTCCCCAGTGTCCACCAACATCTCCCAGTGTCCCCATGTCCCCCATGTCCCCATGCCCCCAGTATGCCCACCCTATGTCCCCGTGTCCCTGATGTCCCCATATCCCCAATATGCCCACCCCATGTCCCCAACGTCCCCAATGCCCCCAACGTCCCCAATGCCCCCAATGTCCCCAACGCCCCCAATGTCCCCAACGTCCCCAACGCCCCCAACGCCCCCAACACCCCCAACACCCCCAACGCCCCCAACGTCCCCAATGTCCCCAACGCCCCCAACGCCCCCAACGCCCCCAACATCCCCAATGTCCCCAATATGTCCCCAATGCCCCCAACGTCCCCAACGCCCCCAATGTCCCCAACGCCCCCAACGTCCCCAACGTCCCCAACGTCCCCAATATGTCCCCAATGCCCCCAATGCCCCCAACGTCCCCAACGTCCCCAACGCCCCCAACGTCCCCAATGCCCCCAACGTCCCCAATGCCCCCAACGCCCCCAATGCCCCCAACGTCCCCAACGTCCCCAACGCCCCCAATATGTCCCCAATGTCCCCAATGCCCCCATGTCCCCAATGCCCCCAACATCCCCAATATGTCCCCAATGCCCCCCAATGCCCCCAATGTCCCCAACGTCCCCAACGTCCCCAACATCCCCAATATGTCCCCAATGTCCCCAATGCCCCCCATGTCCCCAACGCCCCCAACGTCCCCAATGCCCCCAACGCCCCCAATGTCCCCAACGTCCCCAATGTCCCCAATATGTCCCCAATGCCCCCAATGCCCCCAACGTCCCCAACGTCCCCCAACGTCCCCAACATCCCCAATATGTCCCCAATGTCCCCAATGCCCCCCATGTCCCCAACGCCCCCAACGTCCCCAATGCCCCCAACGCCCCCAATGTCCCCAACGTCCCCAATGTCCCCAATATGTCCCCAATGCCCCCAATGCCCCCAACGTCCCCAACGTCCCCAACGTCCCCAATGCCCCCAATACCCCCAATGTCCCCAATGTCCCCAACGCCCCCAATATCCCCAACGTCCCCAACGTCCCCAACGCCCCCAACGTCCCCAATATGTCCCCAATGTCCCCAATGCCCCCCATGTCCCCAATGCCCCCAATATCCCCAATATGTCCCCAATGCCCCCAATGTCCCCAACGTCCCCAACGTCCCCAACGCCCCCAACGTCCCCAACGTCCCCAATGTCCCCCCGCACCTCTGCACGCGGGAGGGGGGCGCGAAGACGCCGTGCTTGGGGGGGCAGGAGAAGTAGCGGACCCCAAAGACGGAGCCGTCGTGTTTGCCCCCCGCCGTGTCCAGCTCCACCCCGAACCAGTACCCTGGGGGGGGGGGGACACGGGGGGGGGGACGACACGTGAGGGGGGGTGGGGGGGGGCTGGGGTCCTGGGGGGGGATGTCCCGTGGATGGGGGGGGGTCCTGGGGGGGGCCCCATGGTGGGGGTGGGGGGTTATTGGGGGGTGTCCCATGGTGGTGGGGGCATCCTGGGGAGGGTCCCATAGTGGGGGTGGGGTCCTGGGAGGGTCCCATTGTGGTGGGGGGGTCCCAAAAGGGGGGTGGGGGTCCTAGGGGGGGTCCTGGGGGGGGTCCTATGGTGGTGAAGGGGTCCTGGGGGGGTCCCATGGTGGGGGTGAGGGTTCTTGGGGGGGGGGGTCCCATAGTGGGGTGGGGTTCTGGGGGGGTCCCATTGTGGTGGGGGGGTCCCAAAAGGGGGGTGGGGGTCCTAGGGGGGGCCCTAGGGGGGGGTCCCATGGTGGGGGTGGGGTCCTGGGGGGGTCTCTTAAGGGGGGGGGTGGCCCCAAAGTGAGGGGTGCCCATGGGGGATGGACAGCCTGGGGGGGGGGGGGGGCCCATGGGGGGGGTGTCTCTTGAAGGGGGGAGTCCCTTGAAGGAAGGGGGGGTCCCAAAAGGGGGGGAGGTCCCAAAAGGGGGGGGGGGTCCCAAAAGGGGGGGGGGGGTCCCAAATGGGGGCTGCCCCCTGGGGTCAGGCATCCAGGGGGGTGCTGGGGGTCCCGGGGGGGGTCCCAGGAGCGGGGTCTCGAGGAGGGGTCTTTGGGGGGGGGGGTCCCAGGGTTGGAGGGGGGTCCCGGGGGGGGTCTCACCGGGGGCGAAGTCGGTGCGCCCGTAGAACCGGGCCCGTCCCGGGCGCTGTCCGGCCACCAGCACCGCGTCCCCCGGGGCCACGCGGCGCCCCTCCCTGTCCAGCCACGCCCCCCCCCGCTTCCGGGAGGCTGCGGGGGGCGGGGTCAGGCGGGACACGCCCACACGTGGTGGCCACGCCCCTCCCTGGCCACGCCTCCTCCCCGTCGCCCCACTCTTGTTGGCCCCATTCCCTTGTGACCCCACCCTCACTGGCCCCACCCCCTCATGGCCCCATCCTCATTGGCCCCGCCCCCATCGTGGCCCCACCCTCTTTGGCTCCACCCCCTCATAGCCCCACCCCATTGGCCCTGCCTCCTGATAGCCCCACCCTCATTGGCCCCACCGCCTCATGGCCCCACCCAATTGGCCCCGCCTCCACGTGGTTCCACCCTCCTTGGCCCCGCCCCCTTCGTTGGCCCCACCCACACTGGCCCCACCCTGCACCGTCCCAACCTCATTGGCCCCGCCCCCTCATAGCCCCACCCTCATTGGCCCCACCTCCGTGTGGTCCCACCCGCGTTGGCCCCTCCCCCCTTGTTGGCCCCGCCCCCACTGGCTGCACCCTGCACAGTCCCACCCTCATTGGCCCCGCCCCCCTCGTTGGCCCCACCCACACTGGCCCCCACCCTGCACCATCCCACCCTCATTGGCCCCACCTCTTTGAGGCCCCACCCCCTTTAGGCCCCGCCCACCGTGGCCCCGCCCTCAGCGCACGTGGGGGCGGAGCCAGCTAGGCCCCGCCCCCTGCCCCCCGGGGCGGGGCCGCACCTCGCTTGTCCTTGCGGGTCTTGGTTGGGGCGCGGGCTGGGGGCCCGGGGGGGCTGCGGGGGGGGGGACGGCGCCGGCGGCTGCTCCTCAGCCTTGGAGATCTTGGAGACGGAGGCAAAGACGCCTGCGGGCACACAGACCAGTATGGACCAGTACGGACCAGTACAGACCCATATAGACCAGTGCAGACTGATATGGACAGGTACAGACCAGTATGGACCAGTACAGACCAGTACAGACCAGTATGGTCCAATATTGACCGTCACAGACCTGTATGGGTCCATATGGACCAGTACAGACCAGTATGGCCCCATACAGACCAGTATGAACAAGCAGGGGCTCTTAACACCCTATACAGACCAGTGAGGGCCCCTATGGCCCGGTACGGACTCATACGGGGCCATATAGGGCAGTATGGACCAGTATGGACCAGTGGGAGCTGTTTCCACAATGCACATCCCCAGTATGGACTGGGATGGACTGGTGAGGGCTCTGAGGCACCAGTACAACCCAGTACCACCCTGTATAACCCAGTACAACCCCATATCACCCAGTATAACCCAGTACAACGCCATATCACCCAGTATAACCCAGTATAACCCAGTATAACCCAGCACAACCCCATACCACCCAGCACAACCCCACAGAACGCAATACAACCCCGTACAACCCAGTACAACCCAGTATAACCCGTACAACCCAGTATAACCCGTATAACCCAGTATAACCAGTATAACCCAGCACATCCCCACCCCATGGCCCTGTACCCACCCCGTACCCCCCCGGCCCCGTACCCTGCTTGGGGGGGCAGATGAAGTAGCGCACCCCCCCGACGCTGCCGTCGTTCTTGCCCTCGGGCTCGTCCAGCTCCACCCCTGCCCACTGCCCGCTGGCGAAGGCCGTGGTGCCGCAGAAGCGCAGGGTCCCCACCTGGGGGGGGCAGCACCCATGGGTGCCCCTGAAAGCCCCCCCACCCCCACCCCATCCCGGCGACCCACTCATTGATGGGAGCAGCCCCCCCACCCCCACACCCCAAGGAGGTGCAGGAGGGGGGCAACGCGCTGGGACCCCCAGAAGCCATTGAGGGTCCCAATAATTCTCTTCTTGCCCCAAAAAAACCCTCCATTCACCCCAAAACCTTTCCATTCACCCCAAAATCCATCCATTCACCCCAAAACCCTTTCACCCCAAAACCCCTCCATTCACCCCAAAACCTTTCCATTCACCCCAAAATCCATCCATTCACCCCAAAACCCTTTCAACCCAAAACCCCTCCATTCATCCCAAACCCCTCCATTCACCCCAAAATCATTCGATTCAACACCAGACTCATCCATTTTACCCCCAAACCCTTCCATTCACCCCAAAACTCCCCATTCACCCCAAAACCCCTCCGTTCACCCCCAAAATCATTCAACACAAAACTCATCCATTTTTACCCCAAGCCCTTCCATTCACCCTGAAACATCTTCATTCACCCCAAAATCCCTCCATTCACCCCAAAACCCCTCCATTCACCCCAAAACCCATTCATTCACCCAAAACCCCTCCATTCACCCCCAAAATCCCCCCCATGCCATGCCCGCATCCCCATGCACAGCAGCATGAGGTTGCACCCAGCATGGGTCCTGCTGCCCCCCTGGGTCCTCCAGCACCCATACGCACCCCGAACCCCATTGTGCACCCCAAAACCCTTCCATCCACCCCAAAACCCATTCATTCACCCCAAAACCCCTCCATTCACCCCCAAAATCCCCCCCATGCCATGCCCGCATCCCCATGCACAGCAGCATGAGGTTGCACCGAGCCTGGGTGCTGCTGCTCCCCCTGGGTCCCCCAGCACCCGTACGCACCCCAAACCCCATTGTGCACCCCAAAACCCCTCTATTCACCCCAAAACCCATCCATCCACCCCAAAACCCATTCATTCACCCCAAAACCCTTCCATTCATCCCCCAAATCCCCCCCATGCCATGCCCACGTTCCCACGCACAGCAGCATGAGGTTGCACCCAGCATGGGTGCTGCTGCTCCCCAGGATCCCCCTGACCCCATACGCACCCCAAACCCCATTGTGCACCCCAAAACCCCTCCATTCACCCCAAAACCTATCCATCCACCCCAAAACTCATTCATTCACCCCCAAACCCTTCCATTCATCCCCCATACCATGCCCACATCCCCACGCAGCTCACCCTCCGCTGCTCCCCATCCCCATACCCCCACCCCATACCCCCACCCCATACCCCCCCGTCCCCATATCCCGCCCCCCCACGCACCTTGCCGCCCTCGATCTGCACGCGGTCGCCCAGCTGCAGCCCGAGGCAGAGCAGCATGAGGCTGCACAGACATGGGTGCTGCTGCCCCCCCTGGGTCCCCCAGCACCCATACGCACCCCAAACCCCATTGTACACCCCAAAACCCCATTGTACACCCCGAAACCCATTCATTCACCCCAAAACCCTTCCATTCAGCTGAAAACTCACCAATGCCATGCCCACAACCCCATGCAGAGCAGCACGAGGTTGCACCCAGCATGGGTGCTGCTGCTCCCCTGGGTCTCCCAGCACCCATACACACTCCAAACCCCATTGTGCACCCCAAAACCCCTCCATTCACCCCAAAACCTATCCATCCACCCCAAAACTCATTCATTCACCCCCAAACCCTTCCATTCATCCCCCATACCATGCCCACATCCCCACGCAGCTCACCCACCGCTGCTCCCCATCCCCATACCCCATACCCCACCCCATACCCCCCCGTCCCCATATCCCGCCCCCCCACGCACCTTGCCGCCCTCGATCTGCACGCGGTCGCCCAGCTGCAGCCCGAGGCAGAGCAGCATGAGGTTCCCGGGCAGGTTGTCGTAGTTGGGGAGGGTGACGCGGGGCAGGCTGCAGCTCAGGGGCACCGCGTCCAGCAGCAGCCGCCGCAGCTCCCGCGCCGCCAGCGCCGCCTCCGCCTTGTCCAGGGCCATGTCCGTGGGGTCCGGGACCACCTCGGCCGCCACCTGCCCCTTGCTGTTCTAAGGGGGGGGGTGTAGGGGGGCACCACATCGCGTGGGGGGGATAAACGGGGCGGCCGGACCCCTCCCGGCACCGCTGAAAGCCCCCCAGGCGTTTATCCCCAAGCTCTTCCGTTCACCCCAAAAGCACTCCATTCACCCCCAAAACTCGTCCATTTTACCCCAAAAACCCTTCCATTCACCCCAAAAGCACTCCATTCACCCCAAAACTCGTCCATTTTACCCCCAAAACCCTTCCATTCACCCCAAAACCACTCCATTCACCCCAAAACTCGTCCATTTTACCCCAAAAACCCTTCCATTCACCCCAAAACCACTCCATTCATCCCCAAATCCATCCATTCACCCCAAAATGCCTCTATTCACCCCAAAACCCATCCATTCACCCCAAAATCATTCAACACAAAACTCATCCATTTTACCCCCAAACCCAGCTCCATATCCCCTTAATGCCCCCAATCCCCCTATATCCCCCCAATCCCCCCAAACCCCTCCATATCCCCCTAAATCTCCCCAACCCCCCCAGCACCCCCAAACACCCCAATACCACCAACACCCTTTAATGCCCCTGATCCATCCCAACCCCCCAGCACCCCCAAACCCCTCCATATCCCCCTAAACCCCCCCAACCCCCCAGCACCCCCAAACCCCTCCATATCCCCTTAATGCCCCCAATCCCCCTAAATACCCCTGATCCCCCCCATCATCCCCAAACCCCTCAATACCCCCAATACCTCCAATACCCTTTAATGCCCCTAAATCCCCCAATCCCCCCAGCACCCCCAAACCCCTCCATATCCCCTTAATGCCCCAATCCCCCTAAATCCTCCCAATCCCCCCAAACCCCTCCATATTCCCCTAAATCTCCCCAACCCCCCCAGCACCCCCAATACCCCCAATACCCTTTAATGCCCCTAAATCCCCCAATCCCCCCAGCACCCCCCAAACCCCTCCATATCCCCTTAATGCCCTAATCCCCCTAAATCTCCCCAATCCCCCCAAACCCCTCCATATCCCCTTCCTACCCCCAATCCCCCCAGCACCCCCAAACACCCCAATACCCCCAATACCCTTTAATGCCCCTAAATTCCCCCAACCCCCCAGCGCCCCCAAACCCCTCCATATCCCCCTAAATCTCCCCAACCCCCCCAGCATCCCCAATACCCCCAATACCCTTAAATGCCCCTGACCCCTCCCAACCCCTCCAGCGCCCCCAAACCCCTCCATACCCCCCCCCCACCCCATAACCCCCCCCCGGTGCCCCCCGCCGTGCCCGGTACCCGCAGTGCGGGGTCAGCCCCGTGCTCCAGCAGGCAGCGCACGGCGCCCAGGCAGAGGTTGGAGGCGGCGATGTGCAGCGCCGTGCCGTGGCTGAAATCACTGCAGGTGGAGTGCAGCACTGCGGGGGGGGTGGGGGGGGGAAATGAGGCACGGGACCCCCGCCCCCGTCCCCATAAGGGACCCCAAAACCCTCCGCTGAAAGGGGTTTTGGTGTCAGCCCTCCAGGGAGCCCCGTGTCCTATGGCCATGAGACACCAGTGGGGACCAGGGGACCCCAGTGTCCTACACGCAAGGGATCCCAAAATCCTTCCCCTTGGAGACCCCAATGTCCTTCCCCAAAAGACCCCAACGTCCCCAAAAGACCCCAGTGGCCTTCCCCCTTGTGATCCCTGTGCCCTATGGCCAGGGGACCCCAATGCCCTTCCTCCAGGGGACCCCATTGTCCTATGTTCAGGGACCCCAACATTCTTCCCGAGAAGACCCCAATGTCCTTCCCCTGGGGAACCCCAGTGTCCTACACCCAGGGAACCCCAACATCCTTCCCCCAGGGGACCCCACTTGTCCTACACCCAAGGGACCCCAAAATCCTCACCCAGCAGATCCCACTGTCCTATAGACTTGGGAACCCCCATCCTTCTCCCTGGGGACCCCAATGTCCTTCCCCAGGGGACCCCACTTGTCCTACACCCAAGGGACCCCCCCCATCCTTCCCCTGGGGACCCCAACATCCTTCCCCAGGGGGACCGCAATGTCCTTCCCCAGGGGACCCCAACACCCTTCCCCAGGGGACCCCAATGCCCTACACCCAGGGGACCCCGATGTCCTTCCCCCTGGGGAACCCAATGTCCTTCCCCAGGGGACCCCAATGTCCTTCCCCCAGGGGACCCCAGTGTCCTACACCCAAGGGACCCCAATATCCTTCCCCCATGGAGACCCCAATGTCCTTCCCCAAAAGACCCCAAAATCCTTCCCCAAGGGACCCCAACATCCTTCCCCCAGGGGACCCCAACATCCTTCCCCGTGGGGAACCCAGTGTCCTATAACCAGAAGACCCCAATATCCCAGAAGACCCCAATATCCTTCCCCCTGGGGACCCCAACATCCTTCCCCAGGGGAACCCCAATGCCCTACACCCAGGGGACCCCGACACCCCTTCCCCATGGGACCGCCCCCCCCCCCGTCCCGCACCTCGGGGTGCGGCGGCGCGCAGCAGGGTGCGGATGAGCTCGGGGACGTCGAAGTAGGCGGCGTAGTGCAGGGCGTTCATGTGGGTCCAGCGGCTGCGCAGCGTCACGTCCCCCCCCAGCGCCAGCAGCCGCGTCGACAGGCGCACCGCCGCCGCCGGGTCCCCTGCGGCACCGCGACACCGGGGGTGGGGACGTGGGGACACCGGGACGGGGACGGGGACACGGAGATATGGGGACATGGGGACACTGGGATGGGGACACAGGGACATGGGGACACTGGGACGGGGATGTGGGGACACTGGGATGGGGATATGGGGACATGGGGACACTGGGATCGGGACATGGGGACACTGGGATGGGGACGTGGGGACGTGGAGATATGGGGACATGGGGACGTGGGGACACTGGGACGGGGATGTGGGGGACAGTGGGATGGGGATGTGGGGACACCGGGATGGGGACGTGGGCACGTGGAGATATGGGGATGTGGGGACATGGGGACACTGGGATGGGGACGTGGGGACACCAGGATGGGGACGTGGGGACACCGGGGTGGGGACGTGGGGACATGGAGATATGGGGACACTGGGATGGGGACACAGGGACATGGGGACACCGGGACGGGGACGTGGGGACACCAGGATGGGGACGTGGGGACATGGGGACACTGGGATGGGGATGTGGGGACATGGGGACACCGGGATGGGGATGTGGGGACATGGAGATATGGGGACACTGGGACAGGGACGTGGGGACATGGGGACATCAGGATGGGGGACATGGGGACACCGGGATGGGGGATATGGGGACATGGGGACACTGGGACCGGAACATGGGGACACTGGGATGGGGGACATGGGGACGTGGAGATATGGGGACGTGGGGACACTGGGATGGGGATATGGGGGCACTGGGATGGGGACATGGGGACACTGGGACGGGGATGTGGGGACACCGGGATGGGAACATACGGACATGGGGACACCAGGATGGGGACAAGGGGACACTGGGATGGGGACGGGGACCTGGGGACACCAGGATGGGGATATGGGGACACTGGGATGGGGACACGGGGCACCAGGCCGGGGTCTCCAGGACGGGGCCATGGGGACGGTGGCAGCGGGGCTAAGAGCCGGGGGGGGGGACACCGTGGAGCTGGGCGGCACGGGGACAACGGGGACCCCCGAGGGGCTGACCTGAGGGTGCCCCCTCCCCGTCCCCCTCCCCGTGTCCCCCCCCTCCCCGTGTCCCCCCCCCCGTGCCCCCCACCCACCCACGCCGTGGGCGCCGGCCTTGCAGGCGTAGTGCAGCAGCGTCATGTCCGTCAGCCCGTCGCGGTCATTCACGTGGCAGCCGCGGCGCAGGATCTGCCAGGCACACCAGTTACACCCAGTCACACCAGTGAACCCCCAGTCACACCAGTTAGACCCCCGCCAGTCACACCAGTTAACCCTAGGCACTCCAGTTACACCAAGTCACACCAGTTACCCCCAGTCACACCAGCTTGATCCCCCCAGTCACACCAGTGAACACCAGTCACACCAGTTAGACCCCCGCCAGTCACACCAGTGAACCCCCGGTCACACCAGTTAGACCCCCCCCAGTCACACCAGTGAACCCCCGGTCACACCAGTTAGACCCCCCCAGTCACACCAGTTACCCCCCCAGTCAATCCAGTTACCCCCCAGACACACCAGTTACACCCCCCCCAGTCACACCAGTTAACCCCAGTCACACCAGTTACCCCCCCCAGGGTGTTATGACCCCGTAACACCCTGCCCCCCCCAGCACCCCATAGCACCCCATAACACCCTGACCCCCCCATAGCACCCTGACCCCCCCCCTTAACACCCTGCCCCCCCTTAACACCCTGCCCCCCCCCACCCCATAACACCCTGACCCCATAACACACTGCCCCCCCCAGCACCCCATAGCACCCCATAACACCCTAACCCCCAAATAACACCCTGCCCCCCCAATAACACCCTGACCCCCCCCATAGCACCCTGACCCCCCCTTAACACCCTGCCCCCCACCCCATAACACCCTGCCCCCCCAGCACCCTGACCCCATAACACCCCTGCCCCCCTCAGCACCCCATAGCACCTCATAACACCCTGACCCCCCCCCAATAACACCCTGCCCCCCCCAGCACCCTGCCCCCCCACCCCATAACACCCTGACCCCATAACACCCTGCCCCCCCCAGCACCCCGCAGCACCCCATAACACCCTAACCCCCAAATAACACCCTGACCCCCCCAATAACCCCCTGCCCTGCCCCAAAACACCCTGCCCCCCCCCCCAATAACACCCTGCCCCCCCCCCCGGGCCCCCACCTCGTTGCCGATGAGGTCGACGTTGTGCTGCACCTGGGGCACCCACTGGCGCAGGATGGCGAAGAGCTGCGGCACCGTGGTGCGGGGGTCCAGCAGGATCTCCCGGCACGCCGCATCGTTGGGGTCGAAGAAGGTGAAGGCTGAGAGGGGGGGGGGGGCACGATATGGGGGGGTTTGGGCACGATATGGGGGGGTTTGGGCACGATATGGGGGGGTTTGGGCGCGATATGGGGGGTGGGGGGCGCGATATGATCGGAGGGGGGAGGGCACCCCCGCGGTGCACAACCCCGTATCAGCCAGCGGAGAATCCCCACCGGTGCGCAGCGGGTTCCTGAGGACACGGGGGTGTCCCCAGGGTGGGGGGGGGGGGGTAAAAAGTTTGGGGGACACCCCCCCCCCCGTGAGGGACACCCCCCCGTGAGGGACACCCCAATGGGGGACGCCCCCCCGGAGCACAACCCTATAGCAGCCATCAGAGAATCCCCCCCCCCCCATAGCATTATGGGGGGGGTCCCTGTGCCTGGGGGGGGGTCCCTGTGCCCCCAGACGTGTCCCCACGCCCCCCCCTCAGCCCCATACCCCATATGGGGGGTGCAAATCCCAACCCCCCTATTATGGGGACGAGGGGTGGGGGTGCCCTGTGCCAGGCTTGGGGGGCGCTCAGCGGGGGTCGGGGGGGGCTCAATGGGGTCAGGGGGGGGCTCAGTGGGTTTGGGGGAGGTTCAGTGGGGTTGGGGGGGCTCAATGGGGTTGGGGGGGCTCAATGGGGGTCGGGGGGGGGCTCAATGGGGTTGGGGGGGCTCAATGGGCTCGAGGGGGGCTCAATGGGGTTGGGGGGGGCTCAGTGGGGTCAGGGGGGGGCTCAATGGGGTCGGGGGGGCTCAGTGGGGTCGGGGGGGGGCTCAGTGGGGTTGGGGGGGGCTCAGCGGGGTCAGGGGGGGGCTCAGTGGGGTCAGGGGGGGCTCATTGGGGTCGGGGGGGCTCAGTGGGGTCGGGGGGGGCTCAGTGGGGTCAGGGGGGGCTCAGTTAGGTTGGGGGGGGGGCTCAGTGGGGTCGGGGGGGCTCAGTGGGGTCAGGGGGGCTCAGTGGGGTCAGGGGGGGTTCAGTGGGGTTGGGGGGGGCTCAGTGGGGTCGGGGGGGGCTCAATGGGGTCAGGGGGGCTCAGTGGGGTCAGGGGGGGGTTCTGTGGGGTCGGGGGGGGGCTCAGTGGGGTCGGGGTGGGCTCAGTGGGGTCAGGGGGGGGCTCACCGTAGTCCTTGGGCAGCGGGGCGGGGGCTGCGGGGTGCACCACCGGCTTCTTGCGCCGCTCCACCACGGGGCTGGGGGCTTCGGGTGGCTGCGCCCCCCCCCGCCGGGGGGGTCCCCCCCCGCGCTCCTTGGTCATGGCGACGGCCTGGGGGGGGGATAAAAAAGGGGGGGGGGGCGGGGTTGGGACCTTGGGGGTCCGGGCACCCGCCCCCAGGTGGGGATAAAGGGGATTTAGGGGGGTGGGGGAGAGGGGGGGAGGGGTAGCACTGTGGGGTGTAGTGGGGGAGTTGGGGGGGGATTGGGGATGGATTGGGATTGGGATGGGATGGGATTGGGGTGGGAATGGCATTGGGGTGGGGACGGGATTGGGGTGGGGTGGGATGGGATTGGGGTGGGGATGGGATTGGGAATGGATTGGGATTGGGGATGGGATGGGGATGTGATGGGATTGGGATTGGGGATGGGATGGGATGGGATGGGATGGGGATGGGATTGGATGGGATGGGATTGGGATTGGGATTGGGGATGGTATGGGATGGGATTGGGATTGGGATTGGGGATGGGATGGGATGGGATGGGATGGGTTGGGATTGGGATTGGGATTGGGGATGGGATGGGATGGGATTGGGATTGGGATTGGGATTGGGATTGGGATTGGGATTGGGATTGGGATTGGGGATGGGATGGGGATCGGGTGAGGATGAGATGCAGATGGGATAGGATTGGGATTGAGGATGGGATGGGGGTGGGATGGGGATGGGATGGGATTGGGATGGGGGGTGGGATTGGGAATGGGTATGGAGATGGGATGGGATGGGATTGGGATTGGGGATGGGATTGGGGTGGATTGGGGATGAGATGGGATGGGATTGAGGTGGAACTGGGATGGGGATGGAAGAGGGACAGGAACAGGGATGGAATGGGGATGGGATGGGGATGGGATGGAATTAGGATGGGGATGGGGTGGAATCGGGATATGGATGGGATGGGGATGGAATTGGGATGGAATTGGGATGGGGATGGGGGTGGAGTTGGGATGGGGAGGGGATGGGGTGGAATTGGGATGAGGATGGAATTGGGATGGGAATAGGATGGGGACAGGAATAGGGATGGAATGGGGATGGGATGGAATTAGGATGGGGATGGGGTGGAATTGGGATGGGGATGGGATGGGGGTGGGGAAGGGATTGGGATGGGGATGGGATGAGTAAGGGATGGAGATGGGATTGGGATTTGGATGGGATTGGGATGGGGTCAGGATGGAATTGGGATGCAGATTGAGACGGGGATGGGGACAGGATGGGATGCAGATGGGATGGGGCTGGGATGCAGATGGGGTTGGGATGGGGTTAAGAAGGAATTGGGATGGGGTTAGGAAGGAATTGGGATTGGGATGGGATTGGGATGGGGTGGGAGTGGGATTGGGATGGGGAAGGAATTGGGATGGGATGGGGATGGGATTGGGATGGGGATGGGATTGGGATGAAATCGGGATGGGGATGGAGTGGAATTGGGGTGGGAATGGGCTGGGGCTGGAGAAGGAATTGGGATGGGGTTAGGATGGAATTGGGATGGGATGGATGGGATTAGGATTGGGATTGGATTGGGATGGGGTGGGAGTGCGATTGGGATGGGGATGGGGAAAGAATTGTGATGGGGATGGGATTGGGATGCAGATTGGGATGCGGATGGGGACAGGATGGGATGGGGATGGGATGAGATGGGGAAGGAATTGGGATGGGGTTAGGAAGGATTTGGGATGGGATGGGATGGGATGGGATGGGATGGGATGGGAAGGGATGGGGATGGGATTGGGGTGGAATCGGGATGGGGATGGGGAAGGGATGGGGATGGGATTGGGATGCAGATTGGGATGGGGATGGGATGAGATGGCGAAGGAATTGGGATGGGATTGGGATTGGGGTGGATTTGGGATGTGATGGGGCTGGGATTGGGATTGGGGTGGGGGTGGGATTGGGGTGGGGGTGGGGCTGGAGCGGGGCCGGTACCAGGCCGGGCTCCGGGCACCGCACGGGGGCTGCGGGGGCCGTGTCCAGGCCGTGCCCCCCCCCCCCTCCTCCTCCACCCCCCCAGGCCCCGGTTGCGATCGTTTCGCGGGGCCGGGGCCGGGGCCGTGCCCGGTGGTGCCCCCCCCCGCCCCCCCCATCCCCCCCCCCGTCCCCCCCCCATCCCCCCCCCCCCCCGCCCCGCTCCCCCCCCGGTACCTGCCGGGGACGCGGCCGCCGGGCTGGGCTGGGCGCTGCGCGCATGCGCGACCCGCCCGGGGGGAGGGAGGGGTGGGGGGGGGGGCGCGGGGGCGGGGCTGGGGGGATAGAGGGGGGGTAGGGGGGATATAGGGGATATAGGGGATATGGGGGATATGGGGGGGCTAGGGGGGATGTAGGGGCTATAGGGGGCTATGGGGGATATAGGGGGGCTATAGAGGGCTAGGGGGGATATAGGGGATATGGGGGATATAGGGGCTATAGGGGGCTAGGGGGGATGTAGGGGCTATAGGGGGGCTACGGGGGATATAGGGGGCTATGGGGGCTATAGGGGGCTAGGGGGGATATAGGGGATATGGGGGATATAGGGGCTATAGGGGGGCTAGGGGGGATGTAGGGGGGCTATGGGGGATATAGGGGGCTAGGGAGGATATAGGGGCTATAGGGGGCTATGGGGGGCTATAGAGGATATAGGATCTATAGGGGGGCTATGGGGGTTATAGGGGACTATAGGGGCGATGGGGCATATAGGATCTATAGGGGGCTATAGGGGCTATGGGGGATATGGGGCATATAGGATCTATAGGGGGGCTATGGGGGCTATAGGGGCTATGAGGGATATAGGGGCTATGGGGGATATAGGATCTATGGGGGGCTAGGGGGATATAGGGGGCTATAGGATCTATAGGGGGGCTATGGGGACTATAGGATTTATGGGGGATATAGGATCTATAAGAAGGCTATGGGGGATATAGGGGACTATAGGGGCGATGGGGCATATAGGATCTATAGGGGGCTATAGGGGCTATGGGGGATATGGGGCATATAGGATCTATAGGGGGCTATGGGGGCTATAGGGGGATATAGGGGCTATGGGGGATATAGGATCTATAGGGGGGCTGGGGGGGCTATAGGGGCTATGGGAGCTATAGAGACTATAGAGGCTATAGGGCTTAGGGGGGCTATAGAGGCTATAGGATCCATGGGGTTATGGAGGCTATGAGGTCTATAGGAGCTATGGGAGCTATAGGGGTTATTGGGGCTATAGGGGCTATGGGGTGTATAGAGGACATAGGGCTTATGGGGGCTATAGAGACTATAGGGGCGATAGGATCTATGGGGGCCGTATGGGTTGTGGGGATTATGGGACCATGGGACCTATGTGGACATGGGGGCTATGGGGACTATAGGGGCTACGGCATCTCTGGGGACTATGAGTAATATAGGGGCTATAGGGGTCAAAGAGCAAGTTTGGAGGCTATAGTGGCTGCAGAGCAGCTATAGGGAACTATAGGGCACTATAGGGGACGAAGAGCTGGTCTGGGATCTGTGGGGCTGTACGGGCTGCGGAGCAGCTATAGGGGCTGAGAAGCAACAATAGGGGAATATAGGGGAATATAGGGGACAAGGAGCAACTATGGGGGCTGTGAGATCCATAGGGACTGCTGAGCAGCTATGGGGCCATAGGAGCTGCAGGGCAGCTGTAGGTGACTATAGGGGACGAGGAGCAGCCTTGGGGGCTATAGGGGGTTGTAGAGCAGCTATAGGTGGCTATAGGGGCAGGGAGCAGCCTTGGGGGCTATAGGGGGTTGTAGAGCAGCTATAGGTGACTATAGGGGCAGGGAGCAGCCTTGGGGGCTATAGGGGGTTGTAGAGCAGCTATAGGTGGCTATAGGGGCAGGGAGCAGCTGTTAGAACCGCGGGGGCTGCAGGACACCTATAGAGGGCGTGCAGGACCAGCAGCAGCTATAGGGGCTGAGGGAAGCTATAGGGTTGACGGGAACCTATAGGGGCTCAAAGGGCTATAGTGGCCCACGAGCAGCTCTGGGAGGGGCCTATAGGAGCTGGGGAGGGGCTATAAAGGACCAGGGGGCACCTATGGGGACCTATAGGCTCTGGGGAGGGGCTAGAGATGCCGGGGGACAGATCTATAGGGGCCCGAGGGCTCTATAGGGAGCTGGGTGGGGGTGGTAGGAAGCGGAGGGCAGCTATGGGGGGCTGTGAGGAACCTATAGGGGGGGTGGGGAGGAACCTATAGGGGGCTGGGAGGAACCTATAGGGGCGGGGAGGAACCTATAGGGACCTATAGGGGGCGGGAAGGAGTCTATAGGAACCTATAGGGGGCGGGGAGGAGCCTATAGAAACCTATAGGGGGTGGGGAGGAACCCATAGGAATCTATAGGGGGTTGGGAGGCGCCTATAGAAACCTATAGGGGGCTGGGAGGAACCTATAGGGGGGGGAAGGAACCCATAGGAACCTATAGGGGGCGGGGAGGAACCTATAGGGACCTATAGGGGGCGGGGAGGAACCTATAGGGACCTATAGGGGGTGGGGAGGAACCTATAGGGGGCGGGGAGGAGCTATAGGGTCCGAAGGGCTGTATGGGGGCTATAGGGGCAGGGAGCCCCCCCCGGCTGTCACACACAGACCCCCCCAGGCGCTTTCCGTCCTTTATTATGGGGGGGGGGGGGGCACGCCCCCGCCCCCCAATTATCACAAAATAAACCCGAAATACAAAAATAGAGCAGCTCCCCCCCAAATTTCCTCCCCCCCCCCCCCCAAATCCTGCACCCACGTGGGGGGGGGGGGGGCACTGGGGACACCTCACAGTGCCAGGGGGTGACACTGGGGGAGTCCCCGAGGGGGGGGGGGGGGTGTCCCAGCACAGGGTGACCCCCCTCCCCCCCGGGAAGTTGGGGACAGTCCCCTGGCCTTGGGGGGGTCCCCAGCTTCTGGGGGGGGGTCCCTTGGTTGTGGGGGGTCCCCTGGCCTCGGGGGGGGGGGGGGGCAGCTTTGGGGGGGGTCTCCTGGCTTTGGGGGTGTCCCCAGCTTCTGGGGGTTCCCCGGCTTTAGGGGGGGTCCCTGGCCTTGAGGGGGGATGTCCCCAGCTTTGGGGGGGGTCCCCAGTTTCTGGGGGGGTCCCTTGGCTTCGGGGGGGGGTGTCCCCGGATTTGGGGGTGTCCCCAGCTTCTGGGGGGGGTCCCCTGGCTTTGGGGGATGTCCCCGGCTTTGGGGGGTCCCCTGGCCTTGAGGGGGGGTCCCTGGATTTGGGGGTGTCCCCGGTTTCAGGGGGGGTCCCCAATTTCTGGGGGGTGTCCCCTGGCCTCAGGGGAGTCTCTTGTTTTTTTGGGGGTGTCCCCAGCTTCTGGGGGGGTCCCTGGCTTTGGAGGGGGTCTCCTGGCTGCGGGGGGGTCCCCTGGCCGTGGGGGGTGTCCCCAGCTTCTGGGGGGGGTCCCCAGCCTCGGGGGTGTCATCCCCAGCTTTGGGGGGGGGGTCCCCTGGCTTTGGAGAGGGTCCCCTGGCCTCAGGGGTGTCCCTTGGCTTTTGGGGGGGTCCCCTGGCTTCTGGGGGGGGGGTCCCCAGCTCCGTGTGACGCCCCCCGAGCACAGCAGTGTCCCCGGCTGTTGGTGGCGCCCCGCGACGGTGCCACCGCGTCACGGCTGCTGCGGGGCGAGGTCCCCCGGTGTCCCCGATGTCCCCAACGATGTCCCCAACGATGTCCCCGGGGGGGGCAGGGCGTAGAGCAGCGCGTCCTCGGCCTCGCCGCAGATGATGGTGACGGCGCCGGGGGGGTCCGGTGGCAGGCAGGCCTGTGGGGGGGGGGGACAAAGGGGGACAATGGGGTGACAGTGACACCGAGGTGACACCTCCGACTGTCCCCGGCGGGGTTTGGGCTGTGGTGGGGTGGTGGCACCCTTTTGGGGTCGCTGTCACCCCACGAGGGATGGAGGGCATCAGCCTTTGGGGGACCGCGTCACCCTTTGGGGTCATTGTCACCCTTTTGGGATCAGCATCACCCTTTAGGGGAAATGGTGTCACCCTTTGGGGACCCTTCACCTTTTTGGGATGCTTCACCCCTTTGGGGACATTGTGTCCCTTTTGGGGAAACCCTTCACCCTTCGGGGCCAGTGTCACCTTTTTGGGGACCCTTCACCCTTTTGGGGACTGTGTCACCCTTTGGGGTCAGCATCACCCTTTGGGGATGCTTCACCCTTTGGGGTCAGCATCTCCCTTTAGGGGAAATGGTGTCACCCTTTGGGAGAACCCTTCACCCTTTTGGGGTCACTCTCACCCTCTGGGGATGGTGTCACCCTTTGGGGGAACTCTTCACCCTTTTGGGGTCAGGATCACCCTTTCGGGGAAATGGTGTCACCCTCTGGGGGAACCCTTCACCCTTTTAGGGACCCTTCACCGTTTTAGGGACGGCATCACCCTTTTGGGGTCACCCTCACCCTTTGGCGACCCTTCACCTTTTTGGGGTCAGCATCACCCTTTGGTGGAAATGGTGTCACCCCTTTGGGGATACTTCACCCTTTTGGGTACAGTGTCACCCTTTTGGGGGAATGCTTCACCCTTTGGGGTCAGCATCACCCTTTAGGGGAAACGGTGTCACCCTTTGGGGAAACCCTTCACCCTTTTGGGGTCACCCTCACCCTTTGGGGGAAATGGTGTCGACCCTTTGGGGGAACCCTTCACCCTTTTAGGATGCTTCACCTTTTTGGGGACGGTGTCACCCTTGGGGAACCCTTCACCCTTTTGGGGTCCCCCTCACCCCCTGGAGTCCCCCTCACCCCCTGGAGTCCCCCTCACCTTTTTGGGGTCAGCACCACCCTTTGGGGGAAATGGTGTCGACCCTTTGGGGGAACCCTTCACCCTTTTGGGGTCCCCTTCACCCCCTGGAGTCCCCCTCACCCTTTTGGGGTCCCCCAGGCCCTTTTGGGGTCAGCACCACCCTTTGGGGGAACCCTTCACCCTTTTAGGATGCTTCACCCTTTTGAGAACAGCATCACCCTTTTGGGGTCCCCCTCACCCCCTGGAGTCCCCCTCACCCTTTTGGGGTCCCCCTCACCCTTTTGGGGTCCCCCTCACCCACCTCCTGGAGCAGCGGGGCCGTCCCGGGGGGGCGCAGGTGTTGGATCAGCCCCTCCATGGCCTCCAGGCGGGCGCAGTGCCTGCGGTGTCGCTGCTGCAGCACCTTCACCTTGCGCTGCAGCAGCAGCACCACACCCCCAGCAGCTCGGCGGCGCTCAGCTCGACCCCCCCGGCGTCGGGGGGGGCCAAAAACGTCTCCCCCGGGACCGTCTCGACGTACGTCAGCACCGGGGGGGGCTCCCTCGGGGCCCCCCGGGGCGGAGGAGGGCGTTGGTTCCGCCGCGGGGTGGAAAAGAACGGGGGCCGGGTTCTTGTAGGGTGGGTTTGGGGGCCGGGGGGGGGCCCGGTGGTGGTGGGGACGCTGTGGGGTTGTCCGGGGGGGGCTGTTCAGGCTGGGGGGGGCGCGGGGGCTTGCTGGGGCTCGGCCGTTTCTGTAGGGGGGGGGATAAAATGGGGTTGAGAGGTGCCGGGTGGTCCCACGGGAGACTGAGCGGGGTGGGGGTGGCTCGCCGGGGGGGGGGTTCTGCCCAGAAATCCTATTTTGGGGGGTCCTGAGGTGATGGGTCAGCTTCTGGGGGGGTTGAAAATGTCCCTGGGGGGCTTCTAAGTCTCTCTGGGGACCTGCTAGCCCCCTCTGCGGGGGGTCGCTCCCCCAAAGACCCCTCTAGACCCTTCTGAGGGGGCTTCGAGGCCCCTAGCGTCTCCCAGGGACCTTCCAGACCCCCCCCCCGGGGACACCCCTGGGGGGCCCAGCCCTTCCCTGGGGGCTTTGGGATGTTTTTGGGAAGGATTTTGGGAGCTTCCAGATCCTTCCAGAAAGCTGCTGGGTGCTTCTAGGGTACCCCAGGACCCCCCGGGCCGCCCCCAGGACCCCCCGGCCGCCCCCAGGACCCCCCGGGCCGCCCCCAGGACCCCCCCGGGCCGCCCCCAGGACCCCTTGGATGCTTCTGTAACCCCCTAAACCCATCTGGGGAAGCTTCTGGAGGCTTCAGAGAGCTCCTTGAAGCCGTCAGGAGTCCCAAAGGCAGCGGGGGGGGGGGGGGGGGGGGCTCACCGGGGGGGTTCCGGGGCCGGGGAAGATGGTGGGGACGGCGTCGGGCCGCAGGTAGCGGACCCCCCAGCGGTACTCGAAGCAGGAGGGCTCGAAGTGGTCGCTGCAGAGGTGCTGGTGCCGGGTGGGCACCCAGTGCTCCTGCCGCATCTGCGCCAGCCATTGCCGCAGCCGGGGCCGCGTCCTGCAGCGGGAACCTGTGGGGGGGGCCAAAGGAAGGTCAGGGGGGGCAGCCCCGGGGCTAAAAAGGGGGGTTTGGGAGGTGGGAGGGGGGTGAGGGGGGATTTGGGGGTGATAAGGAACTGTTTGGGGGGGGGATTTGGGGATGATAGGGGGTCCTAGGGGTGGTAGGGGGGCTGGGGGTGATAGGGGATCATTGGGGGGGGGGTGTTGGGGGTGATCGGGACCCTGGGGGGGGGTTGGGGGCAACGGGGGACCCCAGGGGGGGGTCTGGGGGTGATAGGGGACCCCAGCAGAGGGGCCTGGGGGTTATGGGGACTCCGGGGGGAGGGGCTGGGGGTGACAGGGGACCCCGGGGGGGGAAATCTGGGGGGCCCGGGGGTGTCTGGGGTGACAGGGGGTCCCCGGGTGGGCAGTTGGGGGTTATGGAGACTCCGTGTGGGGGTCTGGGGGCGACAGGGACCCCGAGGGGAGCTGTCAGGAGCGACAGAGGACCCTGGGGGGGGGTCTGGGGGTGATAAGTGACCCCGGGGGGAGGGGCGGTTGGGGGTTATGGGACCCCGGGAGAGGGGGGCTGGAGGTAACTGGAGACACGGGGGGGGCTGTCTGGGGGGTGATGGGGACCCCAGGGGGGCCTGAAGGGAGAGACGAGGACTCTGGGGGGGGAATCTGGGGACCCCGGGGGGGGGCTGGGGCTGACGGGGGACCCCGAGGGGGGGGGCTGGGGGCGACAGGGACCCGGGGGGGGCTGTCGGGGGTAACAGGGGACCCGGTGGAGGATCTGGAGGCGACGGGGACCCCAGAGGGGGGGGGGTTTGGGGGGTCCTGGGGGGTGTCTGGGGGCAACGGGGACCCCGGGGGGGGCGTCGAGGGCCCCGGGGGGGGTTCCGAGGCCCGGAAGGGAGCAAGGAGCAGGCCCAGGGCCTACAACCCGGTCCCCTCAGAACCCCCCGGTGCCCCCCAGAACCCCCCGGAGCCCCCCAGAACCCCCCCAGACGCTCTCCGGTGCTCCCCCCAGCCCCCCGGTACCGACTTGTAGAAGCTGAGGCGGCGGCCGGGGCCCCGGGGCTGCCCCGCGGCGTTGGAGCAGTGCGGGGCCCGGCACGACTTGGGCATGGCCGCCGCCCGTCTGGCGTCTGACGTCACCACGCACGGCGCATGCGCGCTGCGCCACCGCCTCCGCCGTCGCCTTGGCAACGCCTCCCTCCCCCCCCCCCCCCCCACAGCGGCGGGGCGCATGCGCGGTGAGCCGTGGCCATGGCAACGAGGCCTAGCCTGGGGGGGAGTGGGGTAAGAGGGGAGAGAGGGCGGCGTGGGGAGCTCGGAGCCCCCCGTAGAGCACCGGAGCCGTTTCTGACGCCGTTCATAGCCGCCCTCGGTTAGGGGTTGAAGGCAACGGCCGCGGCGTCGCGGTGGCGGCGCCGGGATTCGAACCCGCGGCCTGCAGGGCGGGGAGGGGGGCGGGGACTACGCGCAAGCCGCGCGGCGATTGGCGGAGCGCGGCGCTGAGTGGCAGGAGCCCGAGGGGCGGCGCCCTGCCCGGCGCGCCGCGCTGCTATTGGTCGCGGAGAGGGAGGCGGGGCGTGATCGGCGGGCGCGGTGGCCAATGGGGTGGCGAGGCCGGCTTTGCGCGCGCGGTTCGGAGCCGTTACCGGGGGGGGGGGCTCGGAGCCATGGCGGCGGCGACCGGGGGGGGGGAGGGCGGCGAGGAGGGGGCCTGGAACCTCTTCCTGAGGCGGTGCTGGCGGCACGAGGCGGTGAGGGGGGGCTGGGGGGGGGGGCAGCAAGGAGGGGAGGGGTTGGGGGGGGGGTTAAGAATTGGGGGGGGGGCTGGGGGAGGGGGTAGGAATTGGGGGGGGGGGCTCTGGGGGGTGGGGGAGGGGTTGGGGGGGGGGGCTCTGGGGGGTGGGGGAGGGGTTGGGGGGGGGCTGGAGAGGGGATAGGAATTGGGGGGGGCTCCAGGTATTGGGGGAGGTCAAGAATTGGGGGGGGCTGGGGGGGGTCAACAAGGGGGGGAGGGGTTGGGGGGGGCAGGAATTGGTGGGGGGGCTGGGGGAGGGGGTAGGAATTGGGGGGGGGGGTCTCCAGGTATTGGGGGAGGGGTTGGGGGGGGCGCAGAGGTTGGGGAGGGGGCAAGAATTGGGGGGGGGGGGTTGGGGGAGGGGGTAGGATTTAGGGGGGGGGGGCTCTGAGGAGTGGGGGAGGGGTTGGGGGGGGGGTAGGAATTGGGGGAGGGCTTGGGGAGGGGGCAATATTTGGGGGGGGGAGGGGAGGATTTGGGGAGGGGGCAGGATTTTTGGGGGGGGGGGGGGGGGGGGCTCCGTGGAGGGCGGCAGAGCTTGGGGAGAGGGCAGGAACCGGGGGGGGGGGGGCATGGAGGGGGGTAGAGCTTGGGTATGGGACCAGATTTTGGGGTGGGGGGGGGGGGTCTCCATGGGAGGGGGGCAGCATTTAGGAAGGGGGGGGGGGGGGGGGCAGGATCTGGGGGATCCCCATGGGGGGGTCACAGAGCATCCCCCTGGGATTGGGGGTGCCCCCCCTGGTGATGGGGGTGCTCCCTGGGGATTGGGGCACCCCCCCTGGGTATCGGGGGTGCCCCCCCCCAGGATCGGGGGTGCCTCCCCAGGGATTGGGGGTGCCCCCCCCCGGGAACGGGGGGTGCCACGGGGTGCTGCCCCCCCCCAGGTGAGGCTGCAGAAGGTGCTGGGGGTCACGGCGCAGAGCGGCAGCGGGCTGGCCTGCGCCCCCACCTCGGGGCAGCTCGCCTACCCGGCCGGGTGAGCCTAATTAGGGTAATTAGCCGAGCCTAAAAATCCCCCCACAGAAGGCTCCCGGGGGTGGGGGGGTCCCCGTGTGCCTCTGTGAGCCCCCCCGCCCCCTTTATTGCAGGTGCGTGGTCGTCCTGCTGGATCCCCGCACCGACACCCAGAGGCACCTCCTCAACGCCTCCAGGTACCGCGTGGGGCTTTTGGGGTCAAAATGCGCACCCCAAAACGCCCCGTTCCCATAACGTCACCCCAAAGCTCTCCCTCGACGGCCCCCCAAAGCTCCCCTATCACTCGACGTCCCCCCAAAGCTACCCCAAAGTTCCCCTTTCCCTTAACATCACCCCAAAGCTCCCTTTCTCTTAATGTCCCCAAAAAGTTCCTCTTTCCCTTAATATCACCCCAAAACTTTCCCCTGACAGCCCCCTGAAGCTCCCCTTTCCCTTAACGTCACCCCGAAGCTCCCTTTTCCCTCGACATGACCCCAAAACTCTCCCTCGACATCCCCCAAAGCTCCCCTTTCCTTAGTGTCCCCCCAAAGTTCCCCTTTCCCTTAATATCACCCCAAAACTTTCCTCGACGTGACCCCAAAACTCTCCCTTGACGTCCCCCCAAAGTTCCCCTTTCCCTTAATATCACCCCAAAACTTCCCCCTAACGTCCCCCTGAAGCCCCCCTTTTCCCCAATGTCCCCCTGAAGCTCCCTTTTCCCTCGACGTGCCCCCAAAACTCTCCCTCGACATCCCCCAAAGCTCCCCTTTCCCTTAGTGTCCCCCCAAAGTTCCCCTTTCCCTTAATATCACCCCAAAACTTTCCCCTAACGTCCCCCCAAAGCTCCCCTTTCCCTTAATATCACCCCAAAACTTTCCCCTGAAGCTCCCCTTTCCCTTAACGTCACCCCAAAGCTCCCTTTTCCCTCGACATGACCCCAAAACTCTCCCTCGACATCCCCCAAAGCTCCCCTTTCCCTTTACATCACCCCAAAACTTTCCCTTAACGTCCCCCCAAAGCTCTCCCTCGCCCCCCCCCCCCCCAAAGTACCCAAATCCCACCGTTTTCCAGGAAAACCGTCAGCGCGTTGGCGTTCTCCCCCGATGGGAAGCTCATCGTCACCGGCGAGGTGAGGGCCCCGCGTCACCCTCACCCCCTTTTCCCTTCCCCAGACCCCACAAATCCTCGGCGGCGGGGTGGAGCAGCCGGGCTTCTTCCTCCCACCTCTCCTTTTTTTACCTTTTCCACCCCATTTCCATTTTCCTTTTGCAACTTTTGCAATTTCCAACCCGGGGCCGCTTTGGGGCGGCGTTGGGTCCCTTTTGGGGCCCTTTTGGGTCCCTTTTGGGGCCGCGTTGGGGCCCTTTTGGGTCCCTTTTGGGGCCGCGTTGGGGCCCTTTTGGGTCCCTTTTGGGTCCCTTTTGGGTCCCTTTTGGGTCCCTTTTGGGTCCCTTTTGGGGCCGCTTTGGGTCCCTTTTGGGTCCCTTTTGGGTCCCTTTTGGGGCCGCTTTGGGACCACGTTGGGTCCCTTTTGGGGCGGCGTTGGGTCCCTTTTGGGGCCGCGTTGGGGCCCTTTTGGGTCCCTTTTGGGGCCGCGTTGGGACCACGTTGGGTCCTGTTTGGGTCCCTTTTGGGGCCGCGTTGGGTCCCTTTTGGGGCCGCGTTGGGGCCCTTTTGGGGCTCATTTGGGGTCCCTTTTGGGGCCGTGTTGTGTCCCTTTTGGGTCCCTTTTGGGGCCGTGTTGGGGCCCTTTTGGGGCCGCGTTGGGTCCCTTTTGGGTCCCTTTTGGGGCGCAGACGGCTTGTTAGCTGACTCTACTCATAAATAACACAAGGGGAGCACCAAGGGAAGCGAGGGGGCTGTCATAGCTCTGTGGTGACCCTATAGAATTCAGGCACGTGTCCTCGTGCAATAGGTCACCCTATTGCTCTTACAACCTCACCCTACAACACTCAGCCCCCCCTCCTGCCCAAATTATTCAGCCTACAGCCACGAGGGTCGGGATGGCACGGCGGGGGGGCAGCAACCAGGCACTTTTTCCCCCCGTTTGCACCACGGGGGGGAGCTGGGGAGAGGATTTGACCCTTTTTTGGGGCTTCCCCTTTACCCCACAGAACGGGCACTGCCCCGCCGTCCGCGTCTGGGACGTGGAGGAGCGGGAGCAGCTCTCGGAGCTGCACGGCCACAAACACGGCGTCGCCTGCGTCGCCTTCTCGCCCGGCGCCGAGTACCTGGTGTCGGTGGGCCACCGGCACGACAGGGTGGTCAACGTCTGGGACTGGAAGGTGCCCTCGGGATTCCCCCCCCAAATTCCCCCAAACCGAGGGGCGAGGTGGCTTTTTCCCCCCCCGGCTGCTCGCTCTTTTTTTTTTTTTTGGGGGGGGAGTTTTCTGGGGTCCTGCTGACAGCCCCGTGGTTTTTCCCCGAGCAGGAGGGGGTCCTGGTGGCCTCCAACAAGGTGTCCTGCAGGGTGACGGCCGTGGCTTTCTCCGAGGAGGGTTTCTTCGTCACCGTGGGGCAGCGCCACGTCAAGTTCTGGTTCCTGGACTCCGCCAGGGGGCTGAAGGTGAGGGGGGGGCTTTGCTGACGCCCTCCCGGGCTGAAACGGGTCCGGAGACGGCTTCAATAACCCCTTCCTTAGCGGGGAGCGTGGGGACGGGGCGCGGTTTCGGCTTTCTGAACCAAAAGAGGGCAGATTTTGGTGAGACTGGAGCCGAGGAGCCGTGGGGGGGCTGCTCCAGCGAGCTCCCTGCTGCTCCAACTCCTCGTTTCGAGCACCAGGACCCCCCAGGAGCGCTGCCACAGGCGGCGTTTGCCCCCTGCTGCCACCTCTTTGCCCCCCTCTCCCCGCAAAACCGAGGGGTCTGCAGCCCCCAGGAGGCTGGGAGGGCCGGAGGGGGGGGGCTGGGAGCCACGTCTGGGTTAATTAACGAACGAGGCTCGTTCGTTAGGCCTCGTTCGTTAGGAACTGCTGCTCTGCCTGCAGGTCAAGGAGACGGTGCCGCTGCTGGGGCGCTCGGGGCTGCTGGGGGAGCTCCACGACAACGTCTTCTGCGGCGTGGCCTGCGGCCGGGGCCGGATGCTGGGCAGCACCTTCTGCGTCTCCCACTCGGGGCTGCTGTGCCTCTTCAACGACAGGCGGGTGCTGGAGAAGTGGATCGGCCTCCAGGTGAGGGGCTGGGCTTCAAAATACAAAGAACAACCCCCCAAAAAAACGGCGGTGGGACTTGCCGGCGAGGCCCCCCCCTTCCCTGCGCGCCTCTCGCCCAAAGGTGTCGCTCGCCACCTGCGTCTGCGTCAGCGAGGAGCTGGTGTTCTGCGGCTGCGACAACGGGACCGTGAGGATCTTCCAGGCTCACGATCTGCGCTACCTCAGCGACCTCCCCAAGCCTCACCCCCTGGGCGTGGATGTCACCCAAGCCCCCCAGCCCAGGTAGGGCAAACCTGGGAGCCCCCCCGAGCCTCTGAAACCCCCCCCCAAACCCCCAAACGGCTTCATCTGACGGTATTTGGAGCTGACTGCTCTTGTTGTCGGGCTGGGAGCTTGTTCCAAAGGAGATCTGAGCTCAGATGGGTCTGAAAGCAGCACCCTCATGGCTCTGCCTCGTTACTCCCGCGTAATTAATGCTTCCCGGAAGGATGGGGAGGGCAGGGGGGTGTTAGCTGTGGTGTAAGGCGTGTGTGGGGCAGGGCTGAGAGCTTCGTTTCTCCGTTTGGAGCTGGGTATCCTCAGGATATCGCTGCCATCCGGGCTGGAAACGAATCCACCTCTGGCTGAGCATCGAAAGGGCTCGAGCGGCTGCAGGGGCAGCCCCCAAAACGCCTCCTGAGCTGTACCCTCGGGGTGCCACGGGACCACAGTGACCCGAGCCCTCCCGCAGGCGTCCCGACGCGCTCTATCCCGACACCGTGGCGCTGGCCTACGACGCCGCCCGGCGCTGGCTCTCCTGCGTCTACAGGGACCACAGCGTCTACGTCTGGGACGTGGGGGACCTGCGGGCGGTGAGGAAGGTTTGGTCCGAGCTCTTCCACAGCTCCTTCGTCTGGAGCGTCGAGGTGAGGCCCCGAGGGGCTGAGCGTGGTCGGCACGGCTCCTCGTGGCTCCTTCCCTCCTGACACGTGGCCGTGGCACAGGCGTACCCCGAATTCAAGGAGCAGCCGTCCTGCCTGCCCCCCGGCTCCTTCCTGACCTGCTCCTCGGACAACACCATCCGCGTCTGGACCCTGGGAAGCGGCCCCGAGCACCCCTGCCAGGGCAACGCCTACAGCACGGTGAGACGGGGCTGCCCTCGCCCCCTTCCCAGCCCCAAAAACCACGCCTGAGGCTGCTGGAGGTGGCCCTCGCGCTTCCCCTTCGGTTTTGCCCCCGCTCCCAGGAGAGGACGAGGTCCTTTGAGAGCCTGGCAGGGTTGGGGATGTCGGCAGCACTGAGGAGCCGCGGGTGGGCTCCTCTCCTCCCAAAGAGCTCTGCGCCCCTTGCCCCGGGCACCCCGGCCTCACCGCCTCCCCTCCTTCCTCCCCCAGACCCTGCTGAACATCATCTACGTGGACAACGCCACGCAGCACCTCCAGGACTCCTCCAGCCTGATCGACAGGGGCGAGGGCGCGGGCCACCCCGACGGCAAGTCCGGCGTGCGGGTGATGCAGGTCAGCCCCGACGGGGAGCATCTGGCGTCGGGGGACCGAGCAGGGAACCTCAGGCAAGCGTCTTTTGGTGTAGAACTTCACCTCCTTTCGATTTTTTTTCTCCCCTCTGAGGCTCCGGGCTGCGTGCTCGAGGAGCAGCAGGCGTTCCGGTGGCGTTCCCCTGGATTTTGGGGCCGAGCTGAGGGTGCGCTTCCCCCGCAGGATCCACGAGCTGCGCTTCATGCAGGAGGTGGCCAAAGTGGAAGCTCACGATTCGGAAGTTCTCTGCCTGGACTACTCCAAGCCGGAGGCGGGTGAGGCTTCGCCCTGCCCGCGTGGCTCCGCTCCCGCTCGAGGGGAGCGCTGGCCCTGGGGCTCTGCTTTTCCAGCACCCAGCTCTGTGCTCTGTCCCCTGCAGGAGTAGCGCTGCTGGCTTCGGCCAGCAGAGACAGGCTGATCCACGTCCTGAACGTCAACAGAGGCTACAAGCTGGAGCAAACCCTGGACGACCACTCCTCTGCCGTAACGGCGGTCAAGTTTGCAGGTAGGCGGCTGAGCTGCTCCTCCGTGCCCATCGTGCTTCCATTCTCGGTGTTTTCCACCTTCCTCACAGTCAGAGCTCCTCTCCCTGCAGTTTTTGTGCCCGTTTTCCACTCTCAATGTCAGAGGGGTTGTGTGGTGCTCTCTGTAGGCAAAGAGCAGCTCCAGAGAGCGAGCGGCGAGCGTGGGCCCCGTCTCTCTGAGGGGAGCCCTAGCTGGGGTTCCCATCCTGGAATTGCATCGGGTTCCTAAGAAAGTTGGTTTTGATCCGTTCTTCCCCAAAATGGGGATGCCGCGGTGGGCTCTGCACATCCCCTGCCGCCAGCCCCATCTCTCAGCCCCGTGTTCTCCTGGTGCAGGCAGCGGGGAGGTTCAGCTGATCAGCTGCGGGGCTGATAAAAGCATTTATTTCCGCACTGCTCACCAGGTAGGGTGTGGGGTGCCTCGGGGGGATCCCTCCTCGCCCTCCAAAGCATCCCCCCTGCTCGAGCCCTTCCTCCGCTGCCGTGCGGGGGACGGGAGCTGCCAAAACCCAGCGGTTTCGGCTGTAAGCGGGGGGGCGAGGAGGCGGCGCACCCCTCCTCTGTCCCCCGTCTCCCCGCAGCGCCCCGAGGGCTTCAGCTTCGTCAGGACGCACCACGTCGCCGAGAAAACCACCCTGTACGACATGGACATCGACATCACGCAGAAATACGTCGCCGTCGCCTGCCAGGACCGAAACGTCAGGTGAGGGCCCCCTGAAGCTGGCGGCCCCAGCCCCTTCCCCTCGCCCACCCGCCTCGGGGTCGCCTTTTACCCGCTGGCTGCTGCCCTAACCCGTGTCCTGCCCCGCTCGCAGGGTGTACAGCACGGCCAGCGGGAAGCAGAGGTGCTGCTACAAGGGCTCGCAGGCCGACGAGGGCTCCCTGCTGAAGGCAAGGCCCGGGACGCTTCCCCCGGGGTGCTCCCACCCATTGGAGACAGAAATTCCCTCGCTGCACCCCAGGAGAGCTGCGGAGAGCTCCAGCTGCCCGCCAGCAGCCCGCGGTCCCAAAGGGCTCGGGGCACGCCGAGGGGTTCTGCGATCCCCTTGCTCTTTTCCCCAGGTGCAGCTGGATCCCTCGGGCACCTTCCTGGCCACGAGCTGCTCCGATAAGAGCATCTCCATCATCGACTTCCACTCGGGGGAGTGCGTGGCCAAGATGTTCGGGCACTCAGGTTGGTTTCCTGGCGCTGGCGTGTCTGAAAATCTGGGAGTTTGTGTTTGATTTGAAGAATTTGGGGAAAATCTTTGGGAATCCTGCTCGCTTCAGGTGCCCACTCACACCAATGGGGTGGCAAAACACAGAGCGTGTTGGCAGACGTAGCGAAAGGGCACGGTGGGAAATGGCAGGGGCTTGGGGGACTAATTAAGGAGGCTTAATGAGCGGAGCGGGGCTAGTTTGGCCTCGCAGCAGCCTTTGGTTCTCTGTCCCAGATATCGTCACGGGGATGCGATTCACCTACGACTGCAAGCATCTCATCACCGTCTCAGGAGACAGGTACCCGAGCGCCCGAAAAGCCCCCGTCCTCCTGCAGCCGTGCTCGGGGGGCTACGGGGGGGATTTCTGTGGTTAATCACGCCCCGTGCCTCGCAAGAACCAGCTTTAGAGAGCTGTGGGGAGGTGCACACGGCAGGTGAATTAATTCACCCATGCTGGGGGAGTTAATGGAATTCAGGGTGTTAAAGTAAAGCCCTCGTGCCCAAAATCTGGGGGAAACCTGCCCCCCAACGCCACCTTTCTGCCCCAGCTGCGTGTTCATTTGGCGCCTGGGCCCCGAGCTCACCAGCAGCATGAGGCAGCACCTGCTGGAGCTCAACCAGCTGCAGCCCCCGAGGGGGAAGGAGCCCGCGTTCCCCGTGCCCGTCAGGTACAGGATGGGGGAAAAACGTGCGTGGTCCGCCCCTGGGGGTGCCTCCGGCCCCTCACTCCCACCCCCCGACACCCTCGGGACTGGCTCCACGGCCCCTCTCCAGCAGGCGGGACACGGACGTGGCCGTCCCCGGTGGTGGAGGGGGACCCTGCGACGAGGAGCCTGGCGTGGAGCAGGACGAGGCCGCGACCACGCAGACCCCGTCCAAGGAGGACCTGGAGCCGCGTGAGTCCAAAGATTCTCTCTGTCCCCCACCCTGCGTGGCTGCCCCCTCTTTTTCTCGCTGTGCAGCTCTGCAAGGCTCTGCCCCTGCCTGGGGAGGGCGAAGGGACCCGGCTGGGCGGGCGGCAAGGCAGCCCAGACGCTTCCAGAGCCTGCCTGGGAGCTGCTTTCCCCTTTCCCACCCCAATTTCTGCCGCAAACAAACCCATCTCTCCTCCCCCAGCCCCCGTGTGCATCCTGACCAACGGCAAGCTGCCCATGTGGGCCAAGAGGCTGGTAAGTCAGGCAGGGGCACGCACGGGAGGATTGAATCCGATTGAATTCAGCCACTGCAGCCGCACGAAGCCCCCCTTTGCCCCTAATTCAACCCCTCGTGTTCTAAGGGGCAAGACACCCTCGCACCCAGCACGGAGGCAAACTGTGTGTCCCCCCCCTTCCCCTCGCAGCTGGGGGAGGCGGACGGCTCCGACGGCGCAGCCCCCAGCCCCCGGGGCGGTTACCGGCTGCAGGGGAGGTGGGCAGCGTGCGCCGAGCACGGCCCCATCAAGACCCTGCCCGAGGCAGAGCCGAGCTGCTTCACCCCCATCAAGAGCAGCAGCGACCTCGAAGGCGCCGCCGAGCTGGAGCCCAGGAACCTGGAGCAGCTGCTGCTGGAGGTCGGGGAGGGTCCCGAGCCCCCCGCAGGGCTCAGCCCCTCGCCTCGTCTCCCCCTCTGGCAGGCGGACGCCTCCCCCAGCAGCCTCGTGGAGAGCTCCAAAGGCTCGGAGCTGTTCCTGGAGGATGAAACCCAGCGGGAGCTGGACTTGCCCGACACGACCGAGCCCGGCCTGGACGAGCCCTGCTCCCAGCACGGCATGCTGGAGGCCAGCAGGTTCCTTCTGCCCCAAGGGGACACGGGAAGGGGCTCCCCTCCGTGCTGGGGGGGGGGGGATTTCTTCCTCTGGGCAGCACCAAAAATGGTTCCTGCTGGGTTGCGTTGGGTGGGAGCGGCCTCGGTGCTGCTTTCTGCCACCTGGTCCAGCCTGGGTCGTGGTTCTGCCACCCCAAAACCACCTCAAAACGTCACCAGCAGGCGCTGATTTCGTTTAACGTTTCCCTTTGGGCTGCCTCAGGACCCACAGCTGCTGGCTGCTTTTTTTTAGGGTCGGTTTTGAGCCACCCCATTGAAGCACCGACCTTCTGCTGGGCTGAACTCAGCCTCGTGTCACCGCCCCGAGCCCCATCTCGCCAGGGTTGGGGTTCCCTCGATCCTGTGGGCACCCCCCTGGTCCCTCAGCCCCTCTGCCTGCTCCTGGACGCGGGTTTTTGGTGGTTTTTGTGACCTGCTCACCTTCCCCCCCAGGTCTGGCCTGAAGGCGCTGCCGCTGCAGCCCCCGTTCCTGCAGGAGCTGCCCCAGGAGGAAGCCTCAGCCCCCCCCGTGCCCGGCCCGCCGACACCGGGGCTGTGCCACGAGCCAGGAGGTAAGGCTTGGCCGAGAGGCACGACCCTAAAAAATGCTCGGCAGCAGCTTTAGGAACTCGGGGATTTCCCCCAGGGCTGTCGGGGTGCACCCGAGCGCCGCGCTGGGGCTTTTGGAGGGCTCCTGTTAACGTCCCTCATCCCTCGGGGGGGCTTTTGCCCCGCTCCTCAGTGGCAGACGACGACTCCGGGGTCTCCGAGGACGGGGACACGGAGCTGGGGCAGGCAGAGGAGGGCCCGGCGCCGAGCAGCTCCCCCGAGCAGGAGAAATTCCTCAAGCAGCACTTCGAGACGCTGGCGGACGCCCCCTGCACCGGTAACGGGGCGGGGGGACACTGGGGGGGGTCTGCACCGGTTCCCCGGGTCCTGCTTGATGCTGACACCCCCCGGCCCCACTGCACAGAGAGGTTCGACGGCTCCTTGAAGGATCTGAAGCCCCCCAAGCCCGGGGAGGACGAAAAATCCCTGTTCTTGAACCCGCGCCTGAGCATTTCCACCCGATTCCTCTCGCGCTGCCGCAGAGTGGGCAGGTGGGTGCTGCCCTGGGGAGCGTTTCCCCGTCCCCTTTCCCCGTCCTGACCCCTTTTGTCCCGACCCCACAGGTTGGCGGCCGCCTGCCCCCCGAGGGTGCAGCCCCCCCAGCACAGCCCCGAGCTGGAAGCGGCCGCGGAGCTGCAGGAACCGGAGGCAAGTCGGTGGCTGGAAGGGGGTTGGGGGCAAAAACGGGGAAAAAAAGGGGAAAAAAATGGAAAAAGAAGTTCCCCTGGGGGTGTTTTCCAGCTGCTGACCCCCCCGGTGCTTTGCTCAGCCCCGAATTTGGGGCAGGACAGGGCTGCCAAACCCCGCAGCCTCGTTTCATGGGGCAGCACCCCATAACCCCCCCCCTTTCCAGACCCCTCCGGCTGAGAACCTTCCAGAACCGGGCCCAAACGCCGCCTCCAGCGCCGAGGATGAGCAGCAGGGACAGATTTGGGGCTTCGCCTGCAGCCGGGGGCCGGGAAGGGGGGGCCCTTGTCCCCCCCCCTCTGCCCCTACAGGAGCCCCGCCGCCCCCGGACGCCTTCAGCGCCGCCCTGCAGCTGCTGCGCGCCCACTTCCAGGAGCTGCTGGCGCTCTACGACCAGGTCGGTGCCACCAAAACCTCCCAAAATCTCCCCAAATCCCACGTCGGCCTCAATCCTATAGGGGAGCAGCATCCGGGAGGGGTTGTGAGGGCGCAGGGGCTCGTTCCTCCCTCCATGGAGACCCCACCGCTCGCATTCCCCGCTCCTTTCACCATTTCTGCAGCTCCAGCCCCCAAAAATGACCTCTTTTGGGGTCGGCGGAGCTGTGTAACCTCCGGAATGGGGGTGACGAGGGGGGGGGGCCGTGTCCCGCAGGTGACGCAGGGCCCGGAGGAGGACGCAGGGCGGGCGCGAGCCTCCCTGAGCAGCGCCTGCGGCTGGGCGGCGGCGGAGCTGCGCTCCCGAGGCATCGCCTGCGACCCCGGCACCGACGCTGACCCCCAAATCCCCCCCCACGACCCCCAGACCCTCGCCCTCCTCCGCGCCTACTCCGAGTCCCTGCTGGAGATGGTCCGGGAGCGGCTGCAGGGCGGCAGCCCCGGGGGGGGCGGCACGGCCTGACCCCCCCCCTGCGGTTTCCCTTCATTTTTTTTAGGCACTTTGTTCTCTTTTAAACTCCTTCGGGATGAATTTTTTGGAGGTTTTAGCTCCAAAGTTTGGGGTTTGGGGGTTTTAGCCACCTGGCAGCAGGAACGGGGGCGTGAGTTGGTTTTCACGATTCTTCACCAATAAATGTTTTTGTTCCAAAACCGGAGGTTTTGACCCTAAATGGCATCGCTGAGCCAGGGAGGCTTTGACATGGGGGGGCTCCAGGTGGGGCTGGGGGCTCTGCTGGCACCGTTTGCCTGCCCCAAGCAGTGAGGTGAAGCTCCCTGAAGGCAATTTGGGGTACGTGGGGGGCAATCTGGGGTACCTGGGGGGTGATTTGGGGTTTTGGGGGAGCAATTTGGGGCCCTGCAGGGGTTGGCAATGCAGTCGGAGCCCCCTGTAGAGCACCGGAGCCGAGGGGCCCCGCACCTCGTCCTGAGGCGGTGCTGGTGGCACAAGGCGGTGAGGGGGGGGGGCAACAAAGGGGGGAGGGGTTGGGGGGGGTGTAGTGGGTTTACGCGGCAAGGTTTTGGTAGCAGGGGGCCATAGGGGTGGTTTCTGTGAGAAAGATCTAGAAGCTGCCCCATGTTTGGGAAGGGCCCCATTGTTTTCCAGAGCTGAGCCAATAAGCGATGTTGTTTTGCGCCTCTGTGAGAGCATATTTAAGACTGGGAAAAAAAAAACGTTGTGCCACACAGCAGCTGGGAGAGTGAAGGGAGTGAGGAACAGCCTTGCAGGTGCCAAGGTCAGTGTAGAAGGAGGGGGAGAGGTGCTCCAGGCGCCGGAGCAGAAGTCCCCTGCGGCCTGTGGTGAGGAGCCTGGTGAAGCAGGTTGTCTCCCTGCAGCCTCATGGAGCACCACGGTGGAGCAGGGTTCCACGCTGCAGCGCGTGGAGGAGACCACGGTGGAGCAGGTGGACCTGCACCGATGGAGGCTGCGGCCCGTGGAAGACCCCTGCCGGAGCAGATTCCGGGCCACACCTGTAGCCCGTGGAGAGGAGCCCACGCAGGAGCAGGTGACCTGGCAGGAGCTGCTGCCCGTGGGGGACCCAGATTGGAGCAGTTTGCTCCTGAGGGATGGACCCCGTGCTACGGACCCATATCTGGAGCAGTTCTGGAAGAGCTGCTGCCTGTGGGAAGCCCACGCCGGATCAGTTCAGCAAGGACTGCATCCCGTGGGAGGGATCCCACAGCAAAAGGGACGAGAGTGACCGAGAAGGAGCGGCGGAGAAGAAGCGCTGTAGACTGACCATAACCTCTGTTCCTTCGTTCCCCTGCACTGCTCGGGGGGAGGAGGTGGAAGAGGGTAGATGGGGGAGAAGGTACTTTTGGCGAGCGGTCGTGGTGAAGCTCGGCTGCCCACCCAAGTAAAACCACCACACTCTCTCAGAGAGGGGTAAGGATTTTTGCTCAGGAGTTGGCAGGGCTGATAGATAGGGCTTTAAACTAGAGTCGAAGGAGGAAGGGGATAGAACCAGACACGCCGCTGATGAGCTGAGGGATGGTGCGCTAGAATCAGAGGGACGGTGTGCTAGTGAGGTCCTGCGGTCAGCTCCACAAGGCGCTGCCTGTAGGGAGGCACATTTGAAGTGCTTCTACACAAACGCATGCACTATGAGGAATCAAATGGATGAGCTAGAAGTCTTGGCCCTGTCCCACAGCTACGACATCACGACATCATCGGCATAAGCGAAACCTGGTGCGATGAGTCCTGTGGCTGGTGTGTGGTGGAATTTTCTCCCAACAGAGGCAAACAGCACCGCTGTAGCCCTGCCATGTCACACAACCTCGCTTCCAGCGGCCACACACTTTCTTTTTCCACTTAAGCTCTAGAAGAAGATCCCTGCTCAGCCAAGCTGGCCTCCTGCCCCGCCTGCTTGACTTCCGACATTTTGGAATCGCCTGCTCCTGTGCTCTTAGGAGGTCGTGCTTAAAAAGATGGACCCCGATACCTTCCAAAACAGCTTCTCAGGGGATCTTCCTGAGCAGCCTGAACTCTGCCCTCCCCGTGTCCAAAGTTCACAGAATTGGAGGGGTTGGAAGGGACGTCAAGAGATCATCGGGTCCAACCCCCCTGCCACAAGCAGGTGTACTGGCAGTTTTCCTCCTATCGCCAAAGATTTTTAAACTCAACTGCTTCATGATTGCTATGGCCAAGATGGCCGCCCATCACCACTTCACCCACCGCACCCTCTGTGTTCACAAGCAACAGGTCTAGGATGGCACCTTTCCTTGTCGCCCTCAGTAGCTGTACCAAGGAGTTGTCACCAAGGTGTGTGAGGAATCTCCTGGACCTGCTTGTATCAGCTGTGCGGTCTTCCCAGGTAATGTCTGGCAAGTTGAAGTCCCCCATCAGGACAAGGGCAGTTGAGCTAAGAGAGGTCTCTCTTAGTTCCTTAGCGAATAATTCATTGGTATCGCAAACACCCACTGCAACATCCAAGTGATTGGTTTCTCCCTTAATCCTTACCCAGAGGCTCTCAGCCGCGTCCTTGTGCCAGCCCCTTGCCTCGCCTGCCCTGCCTATCCTTCCTGAAGAGCCCATAACCGTCCATCACAGCACACCAAGTCTCGCTTGTTCTGGGACGGAGCTGAAGCTTCCAGCTCCTCCTGCTTGTCCCTCCTGCTGGGTGCATCGGTGCAGAAACATTCCAAATGTGCTCCAGTGTACCCAGCGTGGCATGGAGCAGGCAGAAGGATCTCACTAGCACACAGTCCCTCCCATTTTGGTGTGCCACTTAGCAGATTCTGTCGGGACAGAACAATAATGGATGATGCTCAGAGGGCCTTACGGGGCAAGTAGGAAAGCTCTGCAGGAGGATCTGGATAGGCTGCACCGATGGGCTGAGGTCAACTGCATGAAGTTCAACAAGGCCAAGTGCCGGGTCCTGCACCTGGGGCGCAATAACCCCAAGCAGAGCTACAGGCTGGGAGAGGAATGGTTGGAGAGCTGCCAGGCAGAGAAGGACCTGGGAGTGATGGTGGATAGTCGGCTGAATATGAGCCAGCAGTGTGCTCAGGTGGCCAAGAAGGCCAACGGCATCCTGGCTTGTATCAGGAACAGCGTGACCAGCAGGGCTAGGGAGGTGATCGTCCCCCTGTACTCGGCTCTGGTGAGGCCGCACCTCGAGTACTGTGTTCAGTTTTGGGCCCCTCGCTACAAGAAGGACATGGAGGTGCTTGAGCGGGTGCAGAGAAGGGCGACGAAGCTGGTGAGGGGCCTGGAGAACAAGTCCTACGAGGAGCGGCTGAGGGAGCTGGGCTTGTTCAGCCTGGAGAAGAGGAGGCTCAGGGGCGACCTTATCGCTCTCTATAGGTACCTCAAGGGAGGCTGTAGCGAGGTGGGGGTTGGCCTGTTCTCCCACGTGCCTGGTGACAGGACGAGGGGGAATGGGCTAATGTTGCGTCAGAGGAGTTTTAGGTTGGATGTTAGGAAGAACTTCTTTACTGAAAGGGTTGTGAGGCATTGGAACAGGCTGCCCAGGGAAGTGGTGGAGTCACCATCCCTGGAAGTCTTCAAAAGACGTTTAGATGTAGAGCTTAGGGATATGGTTTAGTGGGGACTGCTAGCGTTAGGTCAGAGGTTGGACTCGATGATCTTGAGGTCTCTTCCAACCTAGAAATTCTGTGATTCTGTGATCTTTTACCCTGATCTCCTGGGAGGCAGCAGACTTCTCCATGGGTTAGGTCAGGTCGGCATATGCGGCCCTCTGATCTGCTCAGAAGGGAGTCGCTTATGACAGTAACCCTTCTCTTTTTCTTGATGGAGGTGGTCGTGATACTGGGGAAGGCTGACTTGCCCTAGAAAACCCCTCCAACCTGGATGGACCTTCATGCACATCATTGTTTGTGTGTCCATTAGTTCCAGAGTCTGTTGTTTCAGGGCACCTGAAAGGAAGGTGAGGTAGGCAAGGAGGGGTTCGCCTGCTGCCCCGAGCAGATCTCAACTTCCATCCCTTCGTCACTGAGATCCACTCCTTCTGCCTGACGGACAGAGGGTAGGGGATCCTCCATTTCCTCTGCTGTGTCTGCCTGACGCATCTGTCCCAGGGCTGGCAGAGTACAGTTCAACCTTCTCCGACTCCCTGGTGCTCCTCAGCCTGCCCACCTCCTCCCGAAGCTCTGCCAGGAGGCTGAGCAGTTCTTCTACCTGGGCGCACCTACCACAGGTGGACTCACAGGATGGGATGTCAGGAAGAATTTCTTCATGGAAAGGGTGGAACCGGCTGCCCAGGGCACTGCTGGAGTCCCCAGGCCTGGAGCTATTAAAGAAATGCGTGGACTTGGCGCTAAGCGCCGTGGTTTTGTGGTGGGCCTGGTAGTGTTAGCTGACGCTTGGCCTTGAGCTGAAGGCCCTTTTCCAAGCGCAAGGGTTCTGTGACTCTTTCACTGGTTGAGTAGGCGCCATGCAGTCACCGGGCCCAGGGAAAAGACGTCCTTGGTGGCCTCCAAGTTAGCTCAGCGTCATGGCACCGAGTCACTTTGAAGGAGCTGCTGGAATAATGAGACAACAGCCTAGTTCTATTAAAATATATATTGCTCTTTTGAGGACTGCTGCGGGGCTAGCAGCACCACAGCAGTGGAAATCTCCGTCCTGACGTTGCGTTATGCCTTGACGTCAGGATCAGGGTGGTTTGAACTGCCAGGGAACGGACCATGGGTTCCGGGTCGCTGTCTGAAAGCTGGAGGGCTGCAAAAGAAAGAAGAGCAGAGATGAAAACCCACTCCTTGCAGAGATCCCCAGGCATCCCCTGCAGACCATGCCAGCCCCACTCGACTCTTCCCCAGGCCAGGAGGAGCAGGAGGGACAAAGGAATCTGTTGAAAGCTGCTGCTCAGCAATGTCCCAAATGCACCCACCAGTCCTTCCCCACCTGCGCACCACAGGTCAAGTGGGGCACCTTCACAAGCTGGTTCCCTCACCACCTGCCTCCATCCCCTGGGAGGATTCACACACTCCAGGAATCTCCTGGACTCTTTCCTCTCGCTATTGTGCTTCCCCATGAGAGCAAGGGCTAGCAATCATGACCCTGCTCCTAGCTGCTTGTAGGCTGTTTCATCTCCCTCTTCGTCCTGGTTGCGTGCTCTACAACAGGCTCCCACCTTCTGTCAGCCTTACTGCCCTTTCCCCTGACTCTTCCTCAGGGACACTCAACCCTTTCAGCGGCACTGCCCAGCTCCAGGCTGGGAGGCCATTCCCTGACACCACAGGCCACCCCGTCTCCTCTCCCTCGTTCCTATGCCTGCATTGCTCCTCCGCCCTCCTCAGCATTTCCCTGGAGCAGGGCAAGGCACGGGGGCCTCTGCCGCTGTCCCCCCAGCCCTAGCACACCCCCCACTGCCCTCACTCACCGCTGAGGATTTCATTCAGCTTCTCCTCGCTCTGGTCCTTGCAGTAGCGCGCAGCAAGACCTAGACACAGAGATCCCATCAGAGCCCCGCTCCCCAGCACGCTCCCAGCAGCGCAGCCCCTGGCCTGGCCAGCCAGGCTGTGCCCCCTCCTGCACCCTGGAGCAAGGGCCCAGTCGGGGGGCTCTGGGGGCAACAGGGCTGTGCCTCACTGCCAGGGCAGTGCCTGGGGCTGCCAAAGGCTGCCCCAAGAGGGACCCAGGGGCTGGGCTCACCAATGAATCTGACGGCCTCAAGTCGCAAAAGGGTCTGCGTGTCCTGCAGGTAGGGCTGGCTCTGCTGCAGGTATTCTTCTACTCTGCCTCTGTCCTGCTGCAGCTGGAGAGAGAGAGAACGCAAGGTCACGGGGCTTGCACAGCCTCTCCAGGGTCTCCTCCAGCATCCTGGGGGCAGGGAGGGCAGAGGGGCCTGCAGAAGAGCCCCCTGGGGCTCTGTGCTGGAAGGAAGGGAGCGAGGATGCGGCTGCAGGCAGCGGGCTCTGGCCGGGCACGTTTGCCCAGCTGGGGCAAACCAAGTTGGGTCCTTACCAAGCACTCCCCGATCCTCCACGTCTGTTCTGTCATGGCCAAGCGCTTGAGCTCTTTGCGTCGCAGAAACTCTGCAGCCACGGCGAGAGCTTCCCCAGAGGCCTGCGGAGCAGCAGAGGTTGGGAATTAGCACCACAGCCTTGGGGGACCCTCTGTCCCCTCCTCTTGGCAGAGCTGCGAGCCTTTCCCAGCGCGTTATGGGAGGCTGTGGTGGGGGACAGCGTGCACTGGGTTCAGTGGCCAAGGCAAGGCCACGGGACGGCCACCATCGGAGGCAGCTCACGCTGCCGGCCAGAGATCCCCCAAGAGCAACCCTGTGGTGTCGGCACAGCCTTGCCCACGTAACTGCTCAGCTCTGAGATCTGTACCTTTGCTACCCTCTCACTCTGGTCTTTCATACGAAAGAAGAGTGGGAGGAGGCTCCTTTGCACGCTCCTCTTCATTTCCTTCTTCCTTTGCCGCAGCACAGCCTCCGTCACGGCTTGGAAGAGGCAGATGGAGTGCTCCCGCACCTGGCTGGACTCCTGGCAGGGAGGAGGACAGGAGGAATTTCAGCATTAGCGTGGCTCATGTGAAGGGAGCTCACAGAACTGTGAGATGCTTCAGCGCTGGATCCTTCCCAGAGGAGCTGCTCGGGGCAGCTGCAAGGCCTGGTGCCCGTGAAGGGCAACGCAATCGGTTGCCATCGCAGGCTGCCCGCCAGCCACCCCACTTTCGCCACCAGCAGCACCAGCCATGCCCAAGCAGAGCTCCCCAGCGCCTGGGCTGACGAGGAGACTGGGAAGGCCCTGCCTGAGTGCTGCCCACAGGGCCGGGCTGAAGGGCAGCCCTCGTTACAGGGGGCCCAGCTGAGGGCTCGGGCTCCCGCAGCACACTTACGTGGTCAAAGAGTGGCAGGAGCTTCTCAGCCAGCTGCAGAGCCAGGCCTCTGGCCTCCTTCTTCTCCAAATGAGCCATCACGTTTCTCAGCACAAGCAGGGCCTTCAGCACATCTGTGTTGCTGTACTGCAGGGCCTCCACGATGTCTGGCAGCACGACCTGAAGTTTTCTTGCCTGTAGGAAAGACACCATTTCCCTTCCGTGAAGCACTGAGAGACCACCCTGGGCAAAGGGCTCTGGTTCCTGAGCACCAGCCTCCTGCCTTGCTTCCTGGCAGCAGGGAGGGACGGGAGGGCAGAAGAGAAAAGGCCCAGGCTGCCAACATGGCTTTGCTTGACGATGGCCCACTCACCTTCTCAGGGCTCTCTGACACGGTGCAGAGCCCTTTCAGAACCATCAAGCGCATCTGTGGGCTTGGGTGCTTCAGGTAACTCTGGAGGTGCACTGGGTTACCAAACTCCTCCTCAGAAATGTGATTCTGGGCCAGCATCTGCAAGAAAGAGCAGTGAGAGCCTGGCAGGGCCTGCAGGGCTCCCTGCAGCCTCTTCTTCTCCCACCTTTGGGCAGGGATGGCGCAGTGCCAGCTGGCACCAAAGAGGCACCAGGCGCGGGGAGCTATGGGGTCTTGCCGGCCCCAGGGACCATGTGTCCGTACGTCCTGCGGGAGCTGGCAGTTTGGGGGTAGATGGGCACAGGGCTGTGCCTGTGTGCCTGAAGGGACACACGTAGCCCTGCTGGGAGCAAGGTTTCATCTGGGAACTCACAGCCAAGCGACGGATGCAGGTGTCTTCGGTGACTGCGGTGCACCAGTTGCACAGCGGCAAGTCTTCCATCATGATGTTTAAAACCTTCTCCAAGGTCCTCGGCATGGCCAGGATCACCTCCCACATGCCCAGGTCAGTGCTGCAAGCCCAGAATACTCTGTCAGTGAGGCTGCCTCAGCCGCAGGGCCACAAACTGGGCCAGCCCCAGAGGAGCCAGGCTGTCCTGCAGCCCCTGTGACTTGGGGAGCACTGAGGGCCCAGCCTGGGCAAGCAGGAGGGGGCTGAGCTGGTGTTCCCTGGGGGCAGGGGGACTCTGGGCTGCCTTGGACAGCTGGGCTGCTGCAGCCCTGGCTGGCCCAGTAGGGCTGGAACACATTGGTGGGAAGGAGGGCTGTGCTCCCTGGGGATGTCCTGCTCTTTGCCATGGCTCTGGCAAGCAGAGAGTCTCCAGGTGCATCTCCCGACATGGAACAAGCCCTCAAGGATGTCAAGGCCAGGACCTGTCACATGGCGGAGAGAACTGCAGCAGGTTCTTGACTTCTTCCCTGGACATCTTGTTGGTCAGCTGGAGAAGCAGGGAGTCCAGGCACTGCCGCGCCGATGCCGTGCGGATGCTGTCCAGGTTTTTCCTGATGCACTCCATGATCTTTGGCACCTTGGGGGACAAAGTGGGAATGGTGTTGCCAGCAGACTGCAGCCATTTCCACAGCTGCCACTCAAACTTTGGCCCCTTCCATTGCTCAGGTGGCTTCTGGAGCCCAAGAGACCCCGATGTGCGAGGAAGGCAGGGAGGGAGGCAGGGAAGGAGAGAGGAACAACGCCTGGAAGAGCTCAAGGGCAGGGCCATGGCCACAGGCCACTTACATGTGTCAGCCAGTAGTCAGGGTCCTCCAAGGCTGCGTCCAGCACGCTGCAGGCCCCCTCCTTGTCATGGATGCTGGAGTCTTGTAAAGCTTGAAGAGCTATGAGGATGATGTCCAGCCTCTCAGCAGGGAAGAGGTGTCCTCCAAACCCCTGTGGGAAGAAGGAGGAGCGAAGACATGCCTCACTGAGTGTCCCAAGGGTGCTGCTTAGCTGAGCAGCAAGGGCAGCTCCGGAGAGAAGGCCCTCGGGGGAAGGGGTGAGGATGGGGCATATGGGGCCAGAGTGCTGGCCCTGCAGGTAACCAGGGCTTGCTGGTGGCCAGGAGGGCTGGAGCTGCTGCCGGGACACAGGGGAGCAGCCTTCGCATAGCCCCAGCCTGGGGACAAGAGGAACCCTCTCACCAGGGCGAGTGAGGCCGTGCCAGCCCCACCGGTTCTGGACCCCTTTGCTCACACAAGATGCCTGCTGATGCTGCGGACAAGATCCCCAGCAAGGCCAGAGCTCATTACCTTGGCAGTTTCACAGGGAGTTGATGTTATAGAAAATGGAAATTCTGTATCCTTCAATATCCTGCAGCGCTGCACATAATTTTCCATGTCCTTTGTCAGTGAGCTTTCTAAACAGTGGGAAACAGCAAAGAGTCAGTAGGGAAGAGCATCTTTGCCAACAAGCTTGCCAAATGGTGAAAAGCACCTTCACTAGGAATGGTTGAGGAGGGAGGCTCAGACCCATGGCGAGGAGAGTGATGGGCAGGGATGTAAAGCACAAGGCGAGGAGTGCTGGGAGCAAGAGGGACCTCAGGGATGATGCAGAAGGAGGAGAAGCAATGGCGTTGGGTGCCGCGGGGGTAGCAGCGTGTCACAGACCCCCTTCTGCTCGGGGTCAGGATGTGCAGGAAGCCCCCTGACACCTGCCTTTAAGACGGCAGGGAGCAAACAGTCAGGGAGAATTCTGGAGGGCGTCACCATCCCTGGTGATGCACGGCTGGCTCTGCTGTTCACTCCTCGGGGAAGATGTGGTTTGGGAAGTGCTCATCGATTGATGGCTTAGACTGGGGGAGACCACAAAACAGCGTGGTAGGTGATCTGGGGAGGGTTGGGAAGGACAGCAGCAGAGAACTGCTCCTGGACGTCAGGTGAGCGTCTAGCTTCTGCGGAAAACGATAGCCAGAATGCTGCGGGAAGCTGCTGTGAGGAGCAGAGGAGGTCAGGGAACCTGGCAGAATTCCGTGGGCAGCCTCCCCCAAGCACAAAAACAATCCTTCACAATACTCGGGGAGAACAGGCAGACAAACCAGTAGATATCTGTGTGCAGACGGATGCTGCCCACCACACCTTCTTACCTCTTCCTTCTTTGACGATTTTGTAGAACCAAAAAAGAGCATCCACGGTTGCGCGTCCGAAGGAATCATTGCTATTGCTGAAAATGAAGAGGTGGCCCAGCAGCTGTCCCAGGATGGGGATGTAGAGCTGTCTGGAGTCATTGTGGCCGTGCTTGTATTTTTCATAGTCATCTGAGTTCTGGGTGAGGAAGGGAGGAGAGACAAAGGGCTTAGTGGAGGCAGAGCCAGCCCCTGAGATAGCAGGGCCTGAGGAGGGAAGAGCAGGGGCAAAGGAGGGACGAAGACCCTCGCTTCACAGTGCTGAGGCACTCACTTGCATCCAGGTTTGCCTCACAGGCACCCCTGAGTGGCAGGATGCTCTGGGATGCAGGAAAGGGTGGAGGGTTCCTTGTGCCTTACCTTGGTCACAAAATACCTGACGATGAAATCACCCAGCCTCTCAATCCTCCTCACAGCTCTCTCACGCACAGCTGGGTTTTTGGAGTGGGCAAAGGCCAGCAGCACCTGCAAGGAGAGAAGTTGCTGGGTTGACAGTGGTCTGCAAATGTAACCTGAGAGGATTCTTTGGAAATTCTTTGCAAATGCCAAACCTGCAAGATATTCTCCAACTCTATGCTGACACGGGTGTTGGGACAGTTGCGTATGAAGGCCGCCAGCATGAGGTCCAAAGCATTCATAGTCTGCAGGGAGGACAGAAGAGCATCGAATTACTTCTGTGGCCCTCCTTACCCCCAGGAGGTGGCTCTGAGCCCCTCTGGAGTTCAGGGGTGGCTCTGGGGCTAAAAAGCCACTGCGTGCAGACCTCCTGCAGCACAAGATCAGGTCGGGGAAGGGGAAGGGGTGAGGCTGGGAAAGCAAATCTGGGCCCCGGCCCTGCACTGGTTGTGTCAGCACGGGGAAGCAAGGCAGCAGCTCAGCAGGACTGGGGGTGCCAATACCTCACCCAGCACATACCTCAGCGTAGAGCGCTCTTTCTGCCTCTGGCACATCCGACTCCGGAGGCAGAAAGAAGACGCTCTTGCAGCACACGTTCAGGAGACCCTTCTTTTTGCCACGCAGTACTGTTGGTACGGTGTTGCTGAAGGAGAGAGAGAGAGGAGCCTGTTGGACGCAGTGCCTCGAGGCTTATGAAGGAGGACACGGACCTCCCTTGGCCAGGCATCCCTGGGAGGGATGGGCAGCCTCCCTGCCAGCTCCAGGGCCACCAGGGCATTGCCCTGGGGCTGTGCTGGCCCAACCAGGGGCTGGGCACGCACCTGAGGACGGTGACAGTCTCCATGGCCTTCTGCCGGAATTCGGTGCGCAAGCTGTCCACGGGCTCCTTTTCCAGCAGCGCCTGCAGAGCACAAGCAGGATGAGACCTTGGAGCCACCGGCACCCAGCAGCAGCAGAGCCAGCGCTGCCCAGGCCCTCGCCTCCCAGGGGACTGGTGCCGGGGGGCCTGTCCCCTTCCCCAACCCGCTGCGCATCCTCTCACCATGATGGTCTCCACCAGCTTATGTTTGCAGCAGAAGCCATGCAAGTTCACCGGCACACCCTCCTCTGTGACAATTCTGCACAGATCGCAGATTTTGCTGAGGAACAGCATCTTCTGCTCCTCGTCGTCCTGGCAGCCACAAAGACACCAACAGAGCATTAGGGGGACACCCACGGCCAGCAGGACCAAAGCCTTGAGGGGTCTGGGGCTGTGTGGGACCCCTGGAGGGCAGCTCCAGGAGCACAGCTGCGATGCAAGCGGCTGCCATTACCTTTTCTGTGCCTCTGACATACGCCCTGATGAATTTCACGGCCGAGTCTTTGCGCAGTTTCCATGCCTTATCTGGAAAGGAAGAAAGCAAAGAGTGCTGCAGAGAGGGGCTGAATGCAGGGGTGAGGAGAGGAAGGGTCCCAGCCCCAGAAGGACGTGGGGAGGCCGCGGGGATGCCCAGAGGCTGCAGCAGCTCCGCTGGGAAGAGAGGCTGAGGGAGCTGGGCTTGTGGAGCCTGGAGAAGGCTGCGGGGGGACCTCGCTGCGGCCTCCCCGTGCCCAAAGGGGCCTCCAGGAAAGCTGGGGGGGAATATTCATCATGGACTGCAGCGACAGGACAAGGGGTGACGGCTTTAACCTCAAAGAGGGCAGGTTTCTTTTGGACAGGCAGGGATTTCTCTCCTTCACGCCCAGGGCAGTGAGGCCTTGGCGCAGGCTGCGGTGACCTCTCCCTGGCACTGCCCACGGCCAGGCTGGGTGGGCTTTGGGCAGCCTGGGCTGGGGGGAAGCATCGCGATCGCTGAGGTCCCCCCCAGCCCAAAGCGTCCTGGGATTCTGTGGTGCTGCGGAGGAATCACAGAATCACAGAATTTCTAGGTTGGAAGAGACCTCAAGATCATCAAGTCCAACCTCTGACCTAACGCTAGCAGTCCCCACTAAACCATATCCCTAAGCTCTACATCTAAACGTCTTTTGAAGACTTCCAGGGATGGTGACTCCACCACTTCCCTGGGCAGCCTGTTCCAATGCCTCACAACCCTTTCAGTAAAGAAGTTCTTCCTAACATCTAACCTAAAACTCCCCTGGCTCCATCAGCCGGCCCCATCAGCCCAAGCGCCACTTTACCCAGGAAAGGAGTCCTGGAGTCAGGCAGGGGTCTCTGTATCTCAAACCCTCCCCACCCCACCCCTAAGACCCTGACTCACTGGGATCCAGCAGCTGCGACTCGTCCTTGCTCTCCTCTACCGGGCTGCTGCCCGCTGCCGGAGAAATGGCCTCTACCGGGGTTCTGTCCTCTGCCGGCAAAATGGCCTCTGCTGGCGGGTTGCTGCCCCTAGAAGACCAGGTCTCCTGCCAGGCCAGCCTGGGCTGCCTGGGGGGCATGGCTCCCTCCTCATCCCATTCAGAAGAAGCCTCTGGAGTGGGAGAGCTCACAAGGAGAAACCGGCGGCTCCTCTGGGCGGGCGGTTGCGGCATTGTGGGACGTGGGCTATGCTCGGGGACTCCTCGAAGGCCCTGTGCTCCTGCCCTGTCCGTCACTGCCGTGCACCGACACTGAGGGTCCGAGCCACGGCTGCGCTCTTATAAGGCGGAGCCCTGGGGTGTCAGCAAGTGACGTCACAATGGGTGCCATTGTGACACGCGCCTGGGCTGGATGGGCCCCCCATGAGGGCAGGAAGGCTGTGCAGAGGGATCTGGACAGGCTGGATCAACGGGCCGCATCCAGCTGCGTGGCATTGAAGGCCAAATGCTGGGTTCCACACTTGGAATCATAGAATATCCTGAGTTGGAAGGCGGCAGACCTGAAGGGATGAAAGACATGGTCTCCTGATGCCTCTTGAGCACAAGGCGTTTATTGCCATTTTTCTCTGCTACATATACTTTCCCCGTAACCACATGCGCTGTCCACGTGCCCGAATCAGTCATACACTTGGTTAGAGACCCTCAGCCACACGCCTCAAGCCAGCCAGCAACTGACCACTGCGCAAAGCTCATCTTTAATGCTGTAGCCAAGTTAATTTACCCCCACCTTGTTCAAGATTTTGTTACTAACGCTTATTTAAAAAGGGGGCTTTAGGGCTTTGGGACGACTACTTAAAGGATCAGGGGCACAGGTTGTGTTTGCCTCTGTCCTTCCGATAGGGGGGATCGATGCTGACAAGCAGACTCCACGTTAACACGTAGCTTCGGGACTGGTGCAACTGGTAGAACTTTGGGCTTGTTGATCATGGGAGGGTCTACGTGACACTGGCCTGCTACCACCAGATGAGATGCGCCTCTCTATAGTGGGTTTACGTGGCAAGGTTTTGGTAGCACGGGGCCATAGGAGTGGCTTTTGTGAGAAGGATCTGGAAGCTGCCCCATGTTTGCTGCTTGTAATACACAATAAATGTTTGTCTTTTGTATTATAAAAACAAGGAGTTCTGTTTGAGGAGCGGGAGTTGCAAAAGCTCCCTGCTGAAGTAAGGAGCTGTATAATGCTTTGCTAGACACTATGAAAATTCTTTTGCTTAATGTAACAAAAAAGAGAGCCCCCTCCACTTCTCTCCTTCTGCATCTCAGTTGCCTCTTTTGTTCAAAGACACTGCTGCAAAGCTCACGTAACCATCTCCTGGTAAGTTGCTCAACTAGTGTATCAACATCCTGCCTTCCTGTCTCACGCTGGGCCAACATGACCAAATAATAAGAAAAAAGAAGTTTAACCACAACGCTGAGGAAGACTACTGCCTTCATCTTCACGACCACCAGAGGGACAGAGACGACCGCCTAGCAACAGTGCGCGCAGTCGCAGAATATCCCAGGATGTGCTGCGTAATCCCGGAATTACCAAGATATAAAAAGGGACCCTGGCGGGGGTGAGGTGCGCACCGTTGGCGGAGCCGAGACTCCCCGGCTGCCCAGCGCTGTTTTGCTTGCTGTTGCTTACTCAATAAATTCCTTTCTATTATTAATGAAATGCCCTCTGACAATTAGGGCTTTAAACTAGAGTCGAAGGGGGAAGGGGCTAAAACCAGGCACGCCGGTGAAGACCTAAGGGATGGTACGCTAGAATCAGAGGGGCTGTGTGCCAGTGAGGTCCTTCGGTCAGATCCACAAGGTGCTGAGTGGAAGGAGATGCACCTGAAGTGCTTCTACACAAACGCACGCAGTATGAGGAATCAAATGGATGAGCTAGAAGTCCTGGCCCAGTCCCACAACTACGACATCATCGGCATAAGCGAAACCTGGTGGGATGAGTCCTGTGACTGGGGTGTTGCGATAGATGGTTACAGGCTCTTCAGGAGGGACAGGCAGGGTAGGCGAGGTGGCGGGGTGGCGATCTATGTGAAGCAGGGGCTGGACTGTGTGGAACTTCAGGTCGGCAATGGCAAAGTTGAGAGCCTCTGGGTAAGGACCAAGGGACGAACGAATAAAGGGGATGTCGTTGTGGGAGTCTATTACAGACCACCTGGCCAGGACGATAGCACTGATAAATTATTCTTTACAGAACTAAGAGAGGCCTCGAGATTAACTCCCCTTGTCCTTATGGGGGACTTCAACTTGCCGGACGTTACCTGGGAGTGCCACACGGCTGACACGAGCAAGTCCAGGAGGTTCATGAAGCACCTAGATGATAACTTCTTGGTGCAGGTGCTAACGGAGCCAACTAGGAAAGGTGCCCTCCTAGACCTGTTGCTAGAAAACAGAGAGGGTCTGGTGGGAGATGTGGTCGAGTTCAAAATTTACGGTGACAGAAGGAAAAGTGCCACCAAAACCTCATCCCTAGATATGGGGAAAGCAGACTTCAGGCTGCTCAGGGAACTAGTCAGCAAGGTCCCCTGGGAAACTGCTCTTGAAGGCCTCGATGTCCACCAGTGCTGGTCATTCTTTAAGCAATGCCTCCTAGAAGCACAAGATCAGGCAATTCCTAAATATCGCAAGTCAGGCAGGCGGGGCAGGAGGCCGGCGTGGCTGACCAGGAACATTCTAATGGAGATTAGGCGGAAACAGAGAGTGTTTCGCTACTGGAAGGAGGGCCAGGCGTCATGGAAAGAATACAGGGATGCTGTTCGTGTTTGTAGGGAGAAAGATCATGTGGCCAAAGCACACCTAGAGTTGAAGCTGGCTGTGTCTGTGAGAGAAAATAAAAAGGTTTTTTTTAGATATGTGAATGGAAAAAGGAGAACTAAAGAATACATAGGGCCGCTCCCTGATAGGGAAGGTCTCCTCACAGACAATGACATAGGCAAAGCAGAGACGCTTAACGCCTTCTTTGCCTCTGTCTTCAATGCCGATGATGGGCTTCGGGACCCAGGGTGCCCTGAGCTGGAGGACCGGGACGGTGGGGATGACAAACTCCCAACCGACCCTGAACATGTGCGGGATTTGCTACTCCACCTGGATCCCTACAAGTCCATGGGTCCGGATGGGATTCATCCCCGGGTGCTGAAAGAGCTGGCGGACGTCATCGCGGAACCTCTCTCAATTATTTTTCAACGATCCTGGGAATTTGGAGAGGTCCCGGTAGACTGGAAGCTGGCAAATGTTGTGCCGATTTTCAAGAAGGGTCAGAAAGAAGACCCTAGCAATTACAGGCCTGTCAGTCTCACGTCAGTGCCTGGTAAAATCATGGAGAAGATGGTTCTCGAACTTATTGAGGCGCACCTGGGGGACAAAGCAGTCATTGGTCCCAGCCAGCATGGGTTTGTGAAGGGTAGGTCCTGCCTAACTAACCTGATTTCCTTTTATGATAAGATCACCCGTATGGTGGACCAAGGGAAACCAGCTGATGTGATTTTTTTGGACTTCAGCAAGGCTTTTGACACGGTTTCCCATAGGATCCTACTGGACAAAATGTCCACCATACAGCTAAATAAAAACATCATACGATGGGTGAGCAATTGGCTAACGGGCAGGGCCCAAAGGGTTATGGTAAATGGGGCTGCATCAGGCTGGCGGGCGGTCACCAGTGGGGTCCCTCAAGGCTCCATTTTAGGGCCGCTACTTTTCAATATTTTTATAAACGATCTGGATGTAGGAATAGAAGGTATTTTGAGCAAGTTTGCTGATGACACCAAACTTGGAGGAGTTGTGGACTCGAATGAGGGTGGAAAGGCCTTGCAGAGGGATCTGGATAGGTTGGAGAGCTGGGCGATCACCAACCGCATGAAGTTCAATAAGAACAAGTGCCGGGTCCTGCACCTGGGACGGGGGAAACCCTGGCTGCACGTACAGACTGGGCGATGAGACGCTGGAGAGCAGCCTAGAAGAGAGGGATCTGGGGGTCGTGGTAGACAGCAAGTTGAATATGAGCCAGCAGTGTGCCCTGGCAGCCAGGAGGGCCAACCGTGTCCTGGGGTGCATCAAGCACGGCATCGCTAGTAGGTCAAGGGAGGTGATTGTCCCGCTCTACTCTGCGCTGGTGCGGCCTCACCTCGAGTACTGTGTGCAGTTCTGGGCACCACAGTATAAAAAGGACATGAAACTGTTGGAGAGTGTCCAGAGGAGGGCTACGAAGATGGTGAAAGGCCTGGAGGGGAAGACGTACGAAGAACAGCTGAGGTCACTGGGCCTGTTCAGCCTGGAGAAGAGGAGGCTGAGGGGAGACCTCATCACAGTCTACAACTTCCTCGTAAGGGGGTGTCGAGAGGCAGGAGACCTTTTCTCCATTAACACCAGTGACAGGACCCGCGGGAACGGGGTTAAGCTGAGGCAGGGGAAATTTTGGCTTGACATCAGGAGGGGGTTCTTCACAGAGAGGGTGGTTGCACACTGGAACAGGCTCCCCAGGGAAGTGGTCACTGCACCGAGCCTGTCTGAATTTAAGAAGAGATTGGACTGTGCACTTAGTCACATGGTCTGAACTTTTGGGTAGACCTGTGCGGTGTCAAGAGTTGGACTTGATGATCCTTAAGGGTCCCTTCCAACTCAGGATATTCTAGGATTCTAGGATTCTATGAAACGTCAGGTGAGGGCCCCCTGAAGCTGGCGGCCCCAGCCCCTTCCCCTCGCCCACCCGCCTCGGGGTCGCCTTTTACCCGCTGGCTGCTGCCCTAACCCGTGTCCTGCCCCGCTCGCAGGGTGTACGGCATGGCCAGCGGGAAGCAGAGGTGCTGCTACAAGGGCTCGCAGGCCGACGAGGGCTCCCTGCTGAAGGCAAGGCCCGGGACGCTTCCCCCGGGGTGCTCCCACCCATTGGAGACAGAAATTCCCTCGCTGCACCCCAGGAGAGCTGCGGAGAGCTCCAGCTGCCCGCCAGCAGCCCGCGGTCCCAAAGGGCTCGGGGCACGCCGAGGGGTTCTGCGATCCCCTTGCTCTTTTCCCCAGGTGCAGCTGGATCCCTCGGGCACCTTCCTGGCCACGAGCTGCTCCGATAAGAGCATCTCCATCATCGACTTCCACTCGGGGGAGTGCGTGGCCAAGATGTTCGGGCACTCAGGTTGGTTTCCTGGCGCTGGCGTGTCTGAAAAACGGGGAGTTTGCGTTTGATTTGAAGAATTTGGGGAAAATCTTTGGGAATCCTGCTCGCTTCGGGTGCCCGCTCACACCAATGGGGTGGCAAAACACAGAGCGTGTTGGCAGACGTAGCGAAAGGGCACGGTGGGAAATGGCAGGGGCTTGGGGGACTAATTAAGGAGGCTTAATGAGCGGAGCGGGGCTAGTTTGGCCTCGCAGCAGCCTTTGGTTCTCTGTCCCAGATATCGTCACGGGGATGCGATTCACCTACGACTGCAAGCATCTCATCACCGTCTCAGGAGACAGGTACCCGAGCACCCGAAAAGCCCCCGTCCTCCTGCAGCCGTGCTCGGGGGGCTACGGGCGGATTTCTGTGGTTAATCACGCCCCATGCCTCGCAAGAACCAGCTTTAGAGAGCTGTGGGGGGGGTGCACACGGCAGGTGAATTAATTCACCCATGCTGGGGGAGTTAATGGAATTCAGGGTGTTAAAGTAAAGCCCTCGTGCCCCAAATCTGGGGGAAAACCTGCCCCCCAACGCCACCTTTCTGCCCCAGCTGCGTGTTCATTTGGCGCCTGGGCCCCGAGCTCACCAGCAGCATGAGGCAGCACCTGCTGGAGCTCAACCAGCTGCAGCCCCAGAGGGGGAAGGAGCCCGCGTTCCCCGTGCCCTTCAGGTACAGGATGGGGGAAAAACGTGCGTGGTCCGCCCCTGGGGGTGCCTCCGGCCCCTCACTCCCACCCCCCAACACCCTCGGGACTGGCTCCACGGCCCCTCTCCAGCAGGCGGGACACAGACGTGGCCGTCCCCGGTGGTGGAGGGGGACCCTGCGACGAGGAGCCTGGCGTGGAGCAGGACGAGGCCGCGACCACGCAGACCCCGTCCAAGGAGGACCTGGAGCCGCGTGAGTCCAAAGATTTTCTCTGTCCCCCACCCTGCGTGGCTGTCCCACAGCTACGACATCATCGGCATAAGCGAAACCTGGTGGGATGAGTCCTGTGGCTGGTGTGTGGTGGAATTTTCTCCCAACAGAGGCAAACAGCACCTCTGTAGCCCTGCCATGTCACACGACCTCGCTTCAAGTTGGACTTGATGATCCTTAAGGGTCCCTTCCAACTCAGGATATTCTAGGATTCTATGATTCTATGAGTCCCCACCTGGTCACAGAGCCCAACCGTGGTGTCTCCACTCTGCTCTACGCTCCATACTGTTCCTTAGAGCTAGCACACCAGGTTCCCCCAGCGCAATAGCATCCAAGGTTGGAAGCCTAGGGAACGCTCAGGTAATGCAGCTATGCCCTACCCTGAAAGCCTTTTCAATGCTGTGCATTTTCTTTAAAATGTGAATGTTAGTTTTATTTTCCTAGTTACTTCAGGCAATTGCACCACAGGCAGGTGCTGAGCTCTGCTCTCTGGGGACAGTGACAGGACCCGAGAGAACAGCACGGAGCTGGGACAGGGGAGGCTGAGGCTGGGTGTTAGGAAAAGGTTTTTCACTGAGAGAGTGGTTGGGCACTGGGACAAGCTGCCCAGGGCATTGGGCATGGCTCCAAGCCTGCAGGAAGTCAAGACAAGTCAAGCGTTTGCACAACGCTCTAACATTCTCTGATATCGGGCGGTTCTGTGTGGAGCCTGGCGTTTGACTCAATGATCCTCGTGGGTCTTGTGTGGGAAAGGAATTTGCAGGTGGCTTTGCACTATTGCACACATTCCTGAATTAGAGATAATGAAGAAATAATCGTAGAATCGTAGAATATCCCGAGCTGGAAGGGACCCATAACGTTCAAGTCCAACTGCTGGCACTGCACAGGTCTACCCAAAAGTGCAGACCACGTGACTAAGTGCACAGTCCAATCGCTTCACTGCACACCCCCCCCCCCCCGCCGTGTGAAGTCCCCCCATTGGCTGCCGCGGGATGAGAGCGCTGCGCCGGTTGGCCGCCGCTCGACGGCGGGGGTCACGTGGGCAGCGAGCCCCGCCCCCCCCCGCGCGGCCATGGCAACCATTGCCCGCCATGGCAACAGCGCCCGGGTCACGTGGACAGGCGGAAGTGGGGGGCAGCAGCCCCGCGGTTGCCATGGCAACGGCGCCCCCCCCCTCTCAGTGCCCCCCCCCCCCCCCCCCCAAAATCGAGGCGGCTCCCCCCCCGCTTTACAATAATAATTTTATTTATTTTAACATCTTTAATTACAGACAGTAAAACCGCCCAGCCTGGGGGGGGGGGGGACAGCCGGGGGCACGGCCCCCCCCCCCCCTATTGCTTATCAGGGGGAGCAGCCCCCCCCCCCCCCCAAAATGCCACCCCCCCCCCCTCCCCAGCGCAGCCCCCAAACTGGGAGCACTGGGAGGAGGTGGGGGGGGGGGGAGGGGAGGAATAAATACAATCTTCCAATATATTAAAAACGCCCTGGGGGGGTGGAGGGGGGGGAGGGGGGGGTGGGGGGTGCGGTTGGGGCTTTTTTGGGGGGGGGGGGGGGGGGTGAGGGGGGGGGCACACCCCTGGGTGCCGCGGGGGGGGTCACATCATGCCCAGCTGCAGCAAGGGTGTTGGCGTACATCATGGGCTTGACATTGGGGTGAGGCTGGGGGGGGGGAAAAAAAGAGGAAAAAATGGGGTTGGGGGGCCCGGGGGGGGAGGGGGGGCACCCCTGAACCTGCCCCCCCCCTTCCCCAAATCCCACCCGGGGGGGCTGCCCCTCCCTTGCACCCCCCATAGCCCCCCACTCCCCCCAAAGACCCCCCCCATAGCCCCCCCACGTCCCCCCAAAGCCCCCCCCATAGCCCCCCATCTCCCCAAACCCCCCCCCAAAGCCCCCCGACTCCCCAAAACCCCCCCATAGCTCCCTCTAGACCCCCCCCAGCCCCTCAAAGCCCCCCCCATGCCCACAAAAGCCCTCCTGTGCCCCCATCGCCCCCCCCCCGTTTGCCCCATAGCCTGCTTATGACCCCATGAGCATCCCCCCCCCAAAAAAAAAAAACCCTTCCCTATGTCCGCCCCCCCCCCCAGGCCACGGGGTGTGTGTGGGGGGGGGGACATAGGGAAGGGTGTGGTGTCCCCAACCACCCCCAAGAGGATTTGAGGCTTCTGGGGTTGAGGGGGGGGTTACCCGTGGGGGGGGGGGGAGGGGAAGGGGGGGGGTGTCTCGGATTTGGGGCCCCCCCCCCCAAAAAAAACTCACCACTGCTGTGAACTGGTGGAAGTCGGGGCGCAGGTCGCCGCCTCGCAGGTGGATGTAGGAGCCCATATTGCCCATCTGGTCACTGCGGGGGGGGGGGGGCACACAAAAATTGGGGGACACCGAGAGGGCCCCCCAGAGAGGTGCTGGGGAGGGGGGGGGGCACGAAACCCACCCCGATCCCCACAAAAAATGGGGACACGAGGATGGTGACTCCGCCACCCCCCCCCCGGGCGGCCCATCCCAACGCCTCACAACCCTCCCAGAACAGAAATTCTTCCTAATATCCATAATCTGGGGCCCTAATGTCCGTAATCTGGGGTCCTAATGTCCGTAATCTGGGGTCCTAATATCCATAATCTGGGGCTCCTAATATCCATAATCTGGGGTCCTAATATCCATAATCTGAGGGTCCTAATGTCCGTAATCTGGGGGTCCTAATATCCATAATCTGGGGTCCTAATGTCCATAATCTGGGGGTCCTAATATCCATAATCTGAGGGTCCTGATATCCGTAATATGAGGGTCCTAATATCCATAATCTGGGGGTCCTAATATCTGTAATCTGGGGGTCCTAATATCCGTAATCTGAGGTCCTGATATCCGTAATTTGAGGTTCCTGATATCCATAATCTGGGGGTCCTAATGTCCATAATCTGGGGGTCCTAATATCCGTAATCTGGGGTCCTAATATCCGTAATCTGGGGTCCTATTATCCATAATCTGGGGATTCTAATATCCATAATCTGGGGGTCCTAATATCCGTAATCTGGGGTCCTAATATCCGTAATCTGAGGGTCCTAATATCCGTAATCTGGGGTCCTAATATCCGTAATCTGGGGTCCTAATATCCGTAATCTGGGGGTCCTAATATCCGTAATCTGAGGGTCCTAATATCCATAATCTGAGGGTCCTGATATCCGTAATCTAAGGGTCCTAATATCCATAATCTGGGGATCCTAATATCCATAATCTGAGGTCCTAATATCCGTAATCTGGGGTCCTGATATCCGTAATCTGGGGGTCCTAATATCCGTAATCTGGGGTCCTAATATCCATAATCAGCGGTCCTAATATCCATAATCTGGGGATTCTAATATCCATAATCTGGGGATCCTTATATCCATAATCTGGGGGTCCTAATGTCCGTAATCTGGGGGTCCTGATATCCGTAATATGAGGGTCCTGATATCCATAATCTGGGGATCCTTATATCCGTAATCTGGGGTCCTAATATCCATAATCTGAGGTCCTAATATCGCCCACAGCCTTTCCCTCACCCACCCAGCCCCTCGCTAGCACGGGACGAGCTCGGGGGCTCCGCGGGGGACCTGCCTTTCAGCTCAGGGGTCCCCCTGGAGCTGGAGGGGGGGTGGCACGGCCGTCCCCCCGTTGCCACTCACCAGTAGTTGGGCGCGGAGAAGACGGTGACGCACTTGCCATCGTGGGCCACCTCGTAGCCCTCGGGCTTGACCTCGTGGCTGCGGATGATGTAGTCGAGGCGGTTGCGCTCCAAGAAGCTTTTGGTGACGTCCGGCCCGAATTGGCAGCTCACCCCCCTCTTGCTGACCGAGCGGCCGTTCTGGAAAGGTTTTGGGAGGGGGGGAGTCACCGTCACAGCCCCCCCCCCCCCCCAACACAAGGGTTATTTTGGGGGGACCGGGCCCCGTTGTTGTAGGGCGGCGAGCAACTCACCTGCGGCTGCGGGTCCGACCACAGCAGGTCGCACATGGGACCTGCACGGGAGGTGTAGGGTTAGGGACCCCTCCCCAAACCCCACAGCGGGTGGGGGGGGCGGGGGGACACAGGGGACACCCCCCCATAAAGCCCCGAGTCCCACCTGAGTCTGGGGGCTGCCGGTTCCTCTCGATCTTGCGGATGTCGTCGAGGGTGACGCCGTCCTCGCTGAAGAGGCCACCGTGCATGATCTGGGGGGGGCAGGCAGGTGGGCACGGGGACACCCCCGGACCCAAATGGGGACAACCCAAACAGGGACACCCCCCAGGACCCTGACCCCAACAGGGACATCCCCCAGACCCCCATGGGAACAGCCCCCCAGACCCAAACTGGGACACACCAGACCAACACAGGGGAGGCCCCCACCCCACACAGGGACAGCCCCCCCAGACCCCCAACCCCAACAGGGACAACCCCAGACCCACGTAGGAACAGCCCCCCCAGACCCCAAATGGGGACAGGCCCCCTAGGACCCCCACACGGGGACACCCAATGCCCCCCCACCCATACGGGGACAGCTCCCTGGACCCAAATGGGGATGACCCCCAGGCCCCAAATGGGGACAGCCCCCCAGGACCCTACATGGGGACACCCAATGCCCCCCCACTCACATAGGAACAGCCCCCCAGACCCCAAATGGGGACAGCTGCCCCTGGAACCCTACACGGGGACACCCAATGCCCCCCCACCCACACAGGGACAGCCTCCCGGACCCCAAATGGGGACAGGCCCCCCAGGACCCCACACGGGGACACCCAATGCCCCCCCACCCACATGGGAACAGCCCCCTGGACCCAAATAGGGATGACCCCCAGGCCCCAAATGAGGACAGACTCCCCAGGACCCCACACAGGGGCACCCAATGCCCCCCCACCCACACGGGGACAGCCCCCCCAGACCCTGACCCCAACAGGGACAACCCCAGACCCACATAGGAACAGCCCCCCAGACCCCAAAAGGGGACAGCCCCCCTAGGACCCTACACGGGGACACCCAATGCCCCCCCACCCACACAGGAACAGCCCCCTGGACCCAAATGGGGACGACCCCCGGGCCCCAAATGGGGACAGCCCCCCCAGGACCCCACACGGGGACACCCAATGCCCCCCCACCCACATGGGAACAGCCCCCCAGCCCCCAAATGGGGATGACCCCCAGGCCCCAAATGAGGACAGACTCCCCAGGACCCCACACAGGGGCACCCAATGCCCCCCCACCCACACGGGGACAGCCCCCCCAGACCCTGACCCCAACAGGGACAACCCCAGACCCACATAGGAACAGCCCCCCACGCCCCAAATGGGGACAGGGCCCCCAGGACCCCACACAGGGACACCCAATGCCCCCCCACCCACACGGGAACAGCCCCCCAGACCCCAAATGGGGATGACCCCCAGGCCCCAAATGGGGACAGGGCCCCCAGGACCCCACACAGGGACACCCAATGCCCCCCCACCCACACAGGAACAGCCCCCCAGACCCCAAATGGGGATGACCCCCAGGCCCCAAATGGGGACAGGCCCCCCAGGACCCCACATGGGACACCCAATGCCCCCCCACCCACACAGGAACAGCCCCCCGGACCCCAAATGGGGACAGTCCCCCCAGGACCCCACACGGGGACACCCAATGCCCCCCCACCCACACGGGAACAGCCCCCCCCAGACCCCAACCCCAACAGGGACAACCCCAGACCCACATAGGAACAGCCCCCCACGCCCCAAATGGGGACAGGGCCCCCAGGACCCCACACAGGGACACCCAATGCCCCCCCACCCACACGGGAACAGCCCCCCAGACCCCAAATGGGGATGACCCCCAGGCCCCAAATGGGGACAGGGCCCCCAGGACCCCACACAGGGACACCCAATGCCCCCCCACCCACACAGGAACAGCCCCCTGGACCCAAATGGGGACGACCCCCGGGCCCCATATGTGGAAAGCCCCCCCAGGACCCCACACGGGGACACCCAATGCCCCCCCACCCACACAGGGACAGCCCCCCCCAGACCCCAAATGGGGACAGGCCCCCCAGGACCCCACACGGGGACACCCCCAACCCACACGAGGAAAGCCCCCTGGACCCAAATAGGGACGACCCCCAGAACCCAAATGAGGACAGACTCCCCAGGACCCCACACAGGGGCACCCAATGCCCCCCCACCCACACAGGAACAGCCCCCCGGACCCCAAATGGGGACAGTCCCCCCAGGACCCCACACGGGGACACCCAATGCCCCCCCACCCACATAGGAACAGCCCCCCCGGCCCCAAATGGGGACAGGCCCCCTAGAACCCCACATGGGGACACCCAATGCCCCCCCACCCACACGGGGACAGCCCCCCCGGCCCCCCCCCGGGGTCACCCACCAGCACTTTGCCGTTGATGCACTGGGCCAGGGGCAGCCACTCGAAGACCTCGCTGAAGAGGGCGAACATCTGCGCCGTGTACTTGGCCTTCACCTCCCCTTCGAAGCCGTAGATCTGGTTCATGTTGTCCGTCTCGTGGTTCCCTGCGGGGACACGCAGGTGGTTTTTGGGGGGGGGGGACAGGGCCAGGGACCCCCCCCCCCCCTCCCCTCCCGAAATCAGCCCTGAGGATTGGGGACACGCCAGGCAGCCGGGACAGGGGGCGAGGAGCTGAGGAGGTGGGATGGGGCACACCTGGGGGAGTGGGGCCCCAAATGAGTCCCCAAAACCCAGGACAGGCAACGAGTCCCCAAAACCCAGCCCCACAACCAAGGATGGGGGACGAGTCCCCAAAACCTGGCCCCAAAACCCAGGACAAGAGTCAAGTCCCCAAAACCCAGCCCCACAACCAAGGACGAGGAACGAGTTCCCAAAACCCAGCCCCACAACCAAGGACAGGGGACGAGGCCCCAAAACCTAACCCCAAAACCCAGGACAAGGGTCGAGTCCCCAAAACCCAGCCCCACAACCAAGGATGGGGGACGAGTCCCCAAAACCCAGGACAGGCGACGAGTCCCCAAAACCCAGCCCTACAATCAAGGAAGGACAGGGGACGAGTCCCCAAAACCTGACCCCAAAACCCAGGACAAGGGTCAAGTCCCCAAAACCCAGCCCCACAACCAAGGATGGGGAACGAGTCCCCAAAACCTGGCCCCAAAACCCAGGACAAGGGTCAAGTCCCCAAAACCCAGCCCCACAATCAAGGAAGGACAGGGGACGAGTCCCCTAAACCTGGCCCCAAAACCCAGGACAAGAGTCAAGTCCCCAAAACCCAGCCCCACAACCAAGGATGGGGGACGAGGCCCCAAAACCTGGCCCCAAAACCCAGGACAAGGGTCGAGTCCCCAAAACCCAGCCCCACAACCAAGGACAGGGGACGAGTCCCCAAAACCTGGCCCCAAAACCCAGGACAAGAGTCAAGTCCCCAAAACCCAGCCCCACAACCAAGGATGGGGGACGAGTCCCCAAAACCCATCGCCGCAGCCAAGACCGGGGCACGCAGCCTTGTGGCCCCAGGCAGGGGACACAATCCCAGGACGTGAGGGACAAAACCCCACAGCCAGGGCTGCTCGACGCAGCCCCACAACCTGCCCCATGACACCCAGCACCCGCGGCGGCCGCCTTACCTCGGAGCAAGTGGAAGTGATCGGGGTAGAGCAGCTTGAAGCCGAAGAGCGTGAGGATGACCTCGACCGAGAAGGAGCCGCGGTCCACGAAGTCCCCGTTGAATATCTGCGGGTGGTTCAGGAAAACAGCCCCTTTTCCCCTTTTTTTTTTTGTTTTTTTTCCCTTTTTCCCCCACCCCACGCTGCCACCCGTCCCCACGACGTCCCCTCGGCCGGGGGATACGTAGGGGTTGGACTCGGAGGGCAGCCCGTTGAGCTCGAAGATGTTCAGCAGGTCGTAGTACTGCCCGTGGGTGTCCCCGCACACCGTCAGCTTCTCCGTCTGCGTTTGGGACCGAACGTCACCACCCAGAGTTGGGGGGGGGGACACCTCCACCGGGCCCCCCCCAGGGTGGTCCCAGCACCCGGCGAGGGGCACCCACCTCCTTCAGCGTCGTTTCTACCAAGGTGGGCAGCTTGGCCAGCACCTCCTTCACCTGCACCAGGATCTGCCGGGGCAAACGGGCAGCGGGGAAAAGGGGGGGGGGGGGGACACACACAACGGGGGACATGTGGCACTCGGGGGACGGGGTGGTCCCCACCGAGGGGCTCTGGGGTGGGAGTTTTGGGAGATCTGGGGCACCTGGTAGGCGCATTTTCTGTGGAGTTTCTTCTGCTCCTTGTACCACTGCATCAGCTCCTTCATGAAAGCCAGCGTGACTTTGCCGTCCTCCAGCTTGGGGCCGCTGTACTCGTCCTCGATGGCTGCAAAACGAAGCCCCCCCCCGACCCCCCCGGCAGCTGGTGACACAAGGGGACAACGGGGACAAGGCCTCAAGGGGCCGTGGTGCACTCAGCATCCTTCCCTGAAAGCTCGTGGCCCCCAGGAAAATACCCGGGAGCTCTCCGGGGGTGCTCACAGGCACCCCGAGGACCCCAAAACTCTTCTGGTGACCCTCACAGGGACTCCGAGACCACCACGGGGACCTCGTGGGTCCCTCAAGACCCTTCAGGACCCTTCAGGACCCCCCGCTGCAGTTCCTCAAGGTTCTCACTGGAACCCAGAGCCTCTACTTGGACCCCAAAGCCCCCCCCAGGACCCTTCCAGGTGATCCCGAGGTTTTGCCAGGGATCTTTGCAGGGATCTGCCCCCCCCCAGGATCCTCATGGGGGCTCTCAAAAGGACTCCAAGACCCCCAAGGAGACCCCAGGCCTCTGCTAGGACCCATCACAGCCCCCCACAACCCCTGTGGGGACCCTGAGCCTTCCCTGGAGACCCTCACAGCCATCCAAGACCCCCTAGCAGAGCCCCAATCACCCCCAGACACCCCCAGAGCACCCGGGACCCTCCGAGAGGACCCTCAACTTTTAGCAGAGACCCCCAAGTCCCCCCATAAGCAGCCCCAGGACCCGTTTCTCCTGCCCTGTCCCCAGAGAAAGCAGCATCTGGACTTTGGGTGTGTGTGGGGGGGGGTGGGGGGGGACACGGGGAGAGCCTCACTCATGCTCTCGATGTCGAGGGAGTCGACGACGGAGCGCTTCTGCTCGTCGCTGGCGATGGCCCGCTCGAAGGCCTTCTGCTTGACGATTTTGTTGCACTCCTGGTACTTCAGCTTGGCGTCCTTGTCGTTGGGCCTCACCTTCACCACCTGCAGGGCCCAAGGCGTCAGGGGACGGGGACACGCGCCCCCCCCATCCCCCTCCAGGGGGTCCCCAGGGTCCCCGAGGATTTCTCTGGCTGCAGGCAGACCGCGTGCCCCACGGCACCCCACAGCTCTGATGGTCAGGGAGGGGAACAAGGGGGGGCCCTGACAGCACTCAGGGGGCATCAGGAGGTCCCCAGGCGGCCCCAAAGCTTTAGGGCATGTGGGGAGGGGGCCATAAGGCCCTGAGCGGGCAGGGAACTCACTAACAGAGTGGGGATGGACACAAGGAAACCCTCATGCTCTTGTTTGTTGTTTTTTTTTTGAGGGGGGGTCTGAGACAGCTCCCCAGAGCCCCCCTCCTCATTTCTGGGTGCCGTCAGCACGGCAGGGAGGCTCTCCCAGCCCTCCTGGACACCACGGCGAGGCCAACCCACGGGGCTACCCCCACCAACAGCCCTCAGGGCTGCTCCGACACCGCGCGGGGGTCCCTGAGCCGCTGGAAAAAAAGGGTAAAAAAGACAAAACGAAGCCACCGAGCCCCCCCACGCCCCCTCCCTCCAGCCTCACCGTCTCGTAGTCGCGCAGGGCGGCCTTGAACTTGCCCAGGGCCATGTTGCTGGCGGCGCGGCGGTAGTAGCCCTTGACATACTTCTTGTCCAGCTCGATGGCGCGCGTGGCGTCGGCCAGGGCGTAGCCGTAGCACTCGGTGCGCAGGTAGGCCAGGCTCCGGTTCCCATAGTAGATGGCGTTGCCGGGGTTCAGCTCGATGGCGCGGCTGTAGTACTCCACCGCCTTCTCGTAGTCCTTCCCTGGGCCACCGGCAGGCGTCAGCGGGGACGGAGCCCCGGGGTGAGACCCCCCCCCCCCACCCCAAAAAAAAAAACAAACAACCCCCTCACACACACCCCAGGGGCTCGCCACGTGCTGCTCGGTGCGGCGGCTCTGCTGAGCGCCGCGTCCCCCTCCCCTAATTGGGGCTCTTCTCTCTAACTGCCTCCCTATCTGGCAGCCCCCTCCCCTTTACCACCCCCAAAAGCTCCCTATCTAGCAGGCCCTTTCTCCTCATTGCCCTCAGTGGCTCCCTATCTGGCAGCCCCCTCCCCTCACTCACCACAAAAGCTCACTGTCTGGCAGCCCTTTTCCTCACTGACCCCAATAGCTCCCTATCTGGCAGCCTCCTCCCCTTAGTATCACCCTATCTGGCAACCCCTTGCTCTCATTTCCCCCAATAGCTCCATACTTGGCAGCCCCCTGCCCCCAGCAGCTCCCTATCTTGCAGCCCCCTGCCCCCATTGCCCCCAATAGCTTCCTATTTGGCAGCCCACTCCCCTCATTAGCTCCCTATTTGGCAGCCCCCTGCCCTCATTGCCCCCCAATAGCTCCCTATCTGGCAACCCCCTGCCCCCATTGCCCCCAATAGCTCCCTATCTTGCAGCCCCCTGCCCCCATTGCCCCCAATAGCTCCCTATCTGACAGCCCCCTCCCCATATTAGCTCCCTATCTGGCAGCCCCCTGCCCCCATTGCCCCCTATCTGGCAGCTCCCTGCCCCCAGCAGCTCCCGATCTGGCAGCCCCTTGCCCTCATTGCCCCCAATAGCTCCCTATTTGGCAGCCCCCTCCCCTCACTAGCTCCCTATTTGGCAGCCCCTGCCCCCAGCAGCTCCCTATCTGGCAGCCCCCTCCCCATATTAGCTCCCTATCTTGCAGTCCCCTGCCCTCACTGCCCCCAATAGCTCCCTATCTTGCAGCCCCCTGCACCCATTGCCCCCAGCAGCTCCCTATCTGGCAGCTCCCTGCCCCCAGCAGCTCCCTATCTGGCAGCCCCTTGCCCTCATTGCCCCCAATAGCTCCCTATCTGGCAGCCCCTTGCCCTAGTTGCCCTTAATAGCTCCCTATTTGGCAGCCCCCTGCCCCCAGCAGCTCCCTATCTTGCAGCCCCCTGCCCCCATTGCCCCCAATAGCTCCCTATCTAGCAGCCCCCTGCCCCCAGCAGCTCCCGATCTGGCAGCCCCTTGCTCTCATTGCCCCCAATAGCTCCCTATTTGGCAGCCCCCTCCCTCATTAGCTCCTTAACTGGCAGCCCCCTCCCCTCACTAGCTCTCTATTTGGCAGCCCCTGCCCCCAGCAGCTCCCTATCTGGCAGCCCCTTGTCCTCACTGCCCCCAATAGCTCCCTATCTGACAGCCCCCTCCCCATATTAGCTCCCTATCTGGCAGCCCCCTGCCCCCATTGCCCCCAGCAGCTCCCTATCTGGCAGCCCCCTGCCCCCAGCAGCTCCCTATCTGGCAGCCCCTTGCCCTCATTACCCCCCAATGGCTCCCTATCTGGCAGCCCCCTGCCCTCATTACCGCCAATAGCTCCCTATTTGGCAGCCCCCTCCCCATAGTAGCTCCCTATCTGGCAGCCCCCTGCACCCATTGCCCCCAGCAGCTCCCTATCTGGCAGCCCCTTGCCCTCATGACCCCCCAATGGCTCCCTATTTGGCAGCCCCCTGCCCCCAGCAGCTCCCTATCTGGCAGCCCCTTGCCCTCATTACCCCCAATAGCTCCCTATTTGGCAGCCCCCTCCCCATATTAGCTCCCTATCTGGCAGCCCCCTGCACCCATTGCCCCCAGCAGCTCCCTATCTGGCAGCCCCTTGCCCTCATGACCCCCCAATGGCTCCCTATTTGGCAGCCCCCTGCCCCCAGCAGCTCCCTATCTGGCAGCCCCTTGCCCTCATTACCCCCAATGGCTCCCTATTTGGCAGCCCCCCGCCCCCCCGACTCCCCCCCCCCCCCCCCGACTCCCCCCCCCCCCCCCGGCGGTACCTTTGAAGAACTCGTTGGCCTGGGTCTTGAGGGCCTCGGCCTCGGCCTGGTCCTGCTCCGCGGGGCTCGGGGGCCGCCCGGGGCAGCCGCAGCTCTCCGCCCGCTCGCCGTCCGCCATCGCCGGGCCGTAAAGCGCCCCGGCCGCCGTTACCCGCCGCGCCGCCGCCGCCGTCGCAAACGCGGCCGCGCCCGGCGGCACTGTCGTAAACGGGCGCGCGCCCCCGGGGGCGAGGCGAGGCGGGGCCGTAGAGGGGAGCAGGCGGAGCGGCCTCGCGACCAGGAATTAATTAAAGGGCATAAATTTGTGTTCGGAACCGGGGTTAGAGGCTTGGATCAACCAATCCACCCCTTTGAGCTCGGGGATTATATATTTATATATAAAAAGGCTTTTTCAGGACAAGCCCTGGAGGAAAAATGGAAGGGAAGTGGACGGGACCGTACCAGGTACCACTGACAACACAGCGCCACTGAGATCAAGGAGCAGGCAGCTTGGATCCGCTGTGCAAGGGTGAAGAAGGCCCCGGCGAGGATATGGACCACCACTCCAATTGGACCAAAATTATGGTTTTCCAGATCCTAATGATTGCGGGGGTGTGGTTGTCAGATTTGGGGTGGGCAACTTGGGATGAGAACTTACACCTGACCTTAATACAAATATCTCAAGTAATTAATAAGACGAGATGTTGGGTATGCACCCATCTGCCAGAGCATGGGAGTGTAGGGGTGTATCGTGTAGCATAAGGGTGTAGTGTTAATTGGGATTCCCTTGCCTGCAAGTTTAGCTTGGGCTAATTTGTGGGAAAACACAGCTTGGGGTCGAAAATATGAAGAAGTTTTGGAACTAGAAGTGAGTAGCTTCCTGCCGTTGGAATCTTACTATGGATGGGTACAAAGGTGTAACCTGCCTAAGGGTATAGGAAAACAGGATTGTATAAATACGAGTACTACTTATGTGGGGAATCAGACATCTTGTAATTGAACAATTGATATTAGTACGACTAGCGGCTGGGCAAATTCAACCAGCTGGCCAGTTCCAGAAGGAAAAGGGTGATGTTGGCTATGCAGTGATACAGCCCGTAAGGTCTTGCCCGAGAATTGGAAGGGAACTTGCACTCTTGGAGCGGTAGTCCCCAATATGACAGTACATGATGTAGTGCCTCGAGGTTACTTGAGAAATCATATCCAGAGAATCAGAGGAAAAATTAACAATCCATTGATAGAGAGACACACCGCTTTTCGTAGTTTCGTTCGATGGTTTATCCCATGGTTAGGAGTGAGTGAATTGGAAAAGGCGATAGTTAATATTTCTGCAATTATAGAGAAGTTAGAAAACAAAACTCTGGATGCTATAAAGGCTCAACAAGAAGAGATATCTAGTTTATCACAGGCAGTATTACAAAATTGGATGTCCCTAGACTTGTTACTGGCCGCTCAAGGGGGAGTCTGTACAGTAATAAACACAAGTTGTTGTATGTATGTAGATCAGAGTGGAAGGATCTCTACCGACCTGGAAGAAATATGGAAGCAGACAAGGATCCTACATGAGATCAGTAAAGATGATCTTTCATATTTAGTTTAGTTTTAGTGAAATATGGAATAAGTTAACCTCCTGGTTGCCCAATTTCTAATGGTTGAAACAAGTTTTCATTGCTCTAATCGCATTAGTAGAAATTAGTTAGGAATATTTGTGTTAGGATTATGTTGTTTAGATGCCTGCTGTGTTGTGTTACTGCAAATAATAGAAGTATCTGATGCAAAAGAATTTGCATGGGAAAAGAAAAGGGGGGATTGATTAAGGAGGTATTGGGGAGGCAAGGACAATCCCCAGACATTGACTGTATATCTCGAAACAAGACACTGGAACTCATGATAAGGAAGCGGCAGGCGGACAGAGAAACGAATGTAAGGACTATAAATCTCAAAACTGGACATTGGAATTCATTATAAAGATACAACAAACGGAAGAATTAGCAACAACCAGCTCTTGCAATTAAGAAACATGCCAATTCAGCAGATTCCTGACCAAAGGTGAAAAGTACACTGTGAGGAAGACTCCCAAAGACCCCTGCCCACGTCCCAAAGACCCCTGCCTGCAATTCTTGGGAGGCTCTACGCAGGCGCAAGGTGCCAAAAGGCTAATTAGCATGAGAAGCGAGGGAAGGCGGGGGTAGGTAATGAATATGTATAGGTGCTTGTAGAATATTGATAGATTGATTGTATAAATTCAAGACTGCTTTCTGCTTTGGGTATGCACGATAGGTGGAGAGATCCCCCGTGCATCCAGCGCTGCAATAAAGAATAGACCACTTAAAGGAATTTCAGCTTCGATCTTTGAATCAAGGGGCAATGACAATAGAGAGGGGCAGGGACCATAGAGATGGGCAATGACCATACAGAGGGACAATGACCATAAAGAAGGTCAATCACCATAGAGGGAGTAAGGGACCATAGAGAGGGGCAATGACCATAGAGAATGACAATGACCATAAAGAGGGTCGATGACCATAGAGAGGAGGGGGACCATAGAGATGGGGCAATGATCATAGAGAGGGGCTAGAGAATGATAGTGACAGGCAATGACCATAGAGAGAGGTGAGAGGACCATAGAGAAGGGCAATAACCATAGAGAGGGGCAAGGACCGTAGAGATGGGTAAGGACCATAGAGAGGGGCAATGACCATAGAGAGGTGAAGAGACCATAGAGATGGGGCAACGACCATAGAGAAGGGCAAGAGGATGATAGCGACAGGCAATGACCATAGAGAGCGGCAATGACCATAGAGAATGACAATGACCATAAAGAGGGTCAATGACCATAGAGAGGGGGGGGACTATAGAGAGGGCAATGACCATAGAGAAGGACAATGACCATGAAGAGGGTCAATGACCATAGAGAAGGGGGGGAACCATAGAGAGAGGCAGGGACCATAGGGATGAGTAAAGACCATAGATAGGGACAATGACCATAGAGAGGGGCGAGAGGATGATAGAGTGGGTCTATGACCATAGAGAGAGACAATGACCATAAAGAGGGTCAATGACCATTGTGAGGAGGGGGGACCATAGAGAGAGGCAATGACCATAGAGAGGGACAATGATTATAAAGAGGGGCGAGGGGACCATAGAGAGGTGAAGGGACCATAGAGAGGGGCAGTGATCATATAGAAGGGCGAGAGGACTATAAAGAGGGGCAGTAACCATAGAGATGGGCAATGACCATAGAGAGGGACAATGACCATTGAGAGGGGCAATGACCATTGAGATGAGCAGAGACCATAGAGAGGGTTACGGACCCTAGAGATGTGCAATGACCATAGAGAGGGACAATGACCACAAAGAGGGTCAATGACCATAGAGAGGGGCGAGAGGACCAAAGAGAGGTGAAGGGACCATTGAGAGGTGCAATGACCATAGAGAGGGGCGAGAGTATATCAGAGAAGGTCAAAGACCATAGAGAGGGACAATGACCATAAAGAGGGTCAATGACCATAGAGGAGGGGGGACCATAGAGAGGGTCAATGACCATAGGAAGGGGTGAGAGGACCATAGAGAGGAGCAATAACCATAGAGAGGGTCAGAGACCATAGAGAGGGGCAATAACCATAGAGAGGTGTAATGACCATAGAGAGAGTCAATAACCCTAGAGAGGGGCAGAGATCATAGAGAGTGTCAGGAACCATAGAGATGGGCAATGACCACAAAGATGGTCAATGACCATAGAGGGGGGGGACCATAGAGAGGGGCAGGGACCATAGCGATGAATAAGGACCATAGAGATGGGCAGAGACCATAGAGAGGGTCACGTACCTTACAGATGGGCAATGACCATAGATAGGGACAATGACCATAAAGAGCATCAATTACAATAGAGAGGGAGGACCATAGAGAGGAGCACGGACCATAGAGATGGGCAATGACCGTAGAGATGGGTAGTAACCATAGAGAGGGGCAAGAGGACCATAGAGAGGGGTAATAACCATAAACAGGGTCAATGACCATAGAGGGAGGGGAACCATAGAGAGGGGCAGGGACCATAGAGATGAGCAGGGACCATAGAGAGGTTCATGGACCATAGAGAGGGGCAATGACCATAGAGAATGACAATGACCATAAAGAGGCTCAATGACCATAGAGGTGGGGGACCATAGAGAGGGGCAGGGACCATAGATTGGATCAGGGACCATAGAGGGGGCACAGGGAACATAGAGGGGGGCAATGACCATAGAGAGGGTCAATGACCATAGAGAATGTAAGGAACCATAGAGAGGGGCAAGAGGACCATTGAGAGGGGCAATGACCATAGGGAGGGGCAGGGACCATAGATTTGGGTAGGGACCATAGAGGGGGACAGGGACCATAGAGAGGGGGCCATGACCATAGAGAGGGGGCAAGAGGACCATAGATGGCCTTAGAGGTACCAGAGTGGCCATGGTGCTTCCCGTGGCCCCCTCCCCAGGTGCCCCCATAGGAGCGTCCCCCCTCGTGTCCCTCCCTCCCCCGGTGCCCCCCCCCCCAGGCAGAGGCAGAGCCGTCGGAGGTTCAGGGCCGGTTTATGGGGGTGCAGGGGGGGGGGCACAGCATTGCGGGGGGGGGCGGTACAAGGCCCCCCAAAGCGAAACAAGGGGGAGGGTGCGGGGGGGGGGGGGGCTGGGGGTGTGCGTGTGGCTCCCAGCGGCTCTGGGCCCCCGCCCTTTGCAGCACCATGGGGGGGGGGGGGGGGGGCCTCGGGTGAGCCCCCCCCCCCACCCTGCGCCCCCCCTTTCCCCCCTCCCGCCCGGCTCAGGCCACACGAGAGCCGAGCGCGGAGCTGGGCCCGATGAGCGGCCAGGCTGGGGGGGGGGCCGGGGGGGGAGCGGGGGGTGGCGTTCACACGAGGCTCTTGCACGAGGACGGCTCTTGCACGGGGGTCTTGCACGAGGGTGGGGTTTCGCACGAGGATTGTGCACGAGGGCAGCTCATGCACGAGGGTGGTTCTTGCACGAGGGTGGTTCTTGCACGAGGCTCTTGCACGAGGGCAGCTCTTGCACAAGGCTCTTGCACGAGGGCAGCTCTTGCACAAGGGCGGCTCTCGCACGAGGCTTCTGTATGAGGCTGTTGCACATCCGCAGCTCTTGCACGAGGCTCTTGCACGAGGGTGGCTCTGACACAGGTGGCTCTGACACGAGGGCAGCTCTTGCACAACTGTTGCACTAGGCTCTGTGCGTGAGAGCAGCTCTTGCACAAGGGCAGCTCTTGCACGAGTGCGACAGTCGCACGAGGCTCTTGCACAAGAGCAGCTCTTGCACAAGGGCAGCTCTTGCACAAGGCTTCCAAGTGAGGCTCTTGCACAAGGGCAGCTCGTGCACGAGGACGGCTTTTACATGAGGGGGTGGCTCTTGCACGAGGCCCTTGCACGAGGGCTTCCCTCTCCGGAGCTCCCGGGGCTGCGCAGGAGGGAGCTGTATAAAAAGGGTCCCAGCGGGGGGGGGGGGGCACTGCCCCGGTGGTCCCAGATGGTGGGGGGGGGGGGGGGGGTCCCCGGGGCCCCCCCCAAAGGGGCATTTTCAGCCCAGCACCGATTGGGGGGATGCACCCCCCCCACAAAGCCCCCCCCCGGGGAGGGGGGGGGCAGGCCGAGGTAGGAGGGGGGGGCCTAGGAGGCCCCAGCGGGAATTTGGGGGTCTCATGGGTTTTGGGGTGGGGGGGGGGGCATGTGCTGAGGGGGGGGGCCCCAAAATTGTGGTCTGTGAGGGGGAGAATTTGGGGGGGGGGCAAGGGGGGAGGGAAATGGTGGAAATTGGGGGGTACTGGGGGCACCTGAGGGTTGGGGGGGGCACTGTGTGGGGAGGGGGGGGGGGACGTAGCTTTGGGTGCCCCCCCCCCCATTTCTCGCTGGGGCCATCGCTCTCCCCATGATGCATCCGGGGGGGGGGGGGGGGAAGGTTTGGGCCCTCCCCCCCCAGTTTTGTGGGTCGGGGGGGGGGGGGGCACTGTTGGTGTTCCAGCCCCCCCCCCCCCCCCCACTTTGGGGGGCTTTGAGGGGTGTTTTGGGGGCCCCCATTTGGTGTTAGGGGGGGGTCGTTGCCTTGGACCCGCCACTGTTGTGGTTTTTTTTTGGGGGGGGGGGGGGGGAATCATGTGCCCCCCCCCCCCTCAGTTGCTCTCCAGACGTGGGCCCTGGGGGGCCCCCCACCGGGACCCCTTCGACCTCAGTCTCCCTCCTCCTGGGGGGGGCCCCGGGGGTGGGACCTCCGGCAGGGCCAGGCCATCACCCAGCAGCGCTGTGGGGGGGGGGGCAAAAAATATTATTGGGGTGCCCCCCCCCGCCCCTCCCCCAGTCACCCTTAGTAGTGCCCATCCCCTGTGTGGGGCTCCCCCATCGTGGATACCCCCCCCACTATCACGCACGCCCCTGATTTTTTTTTTTGGGGGGGGGGGCAGTTTGGGGCTCCCTGCAGGTCTCAGCCCCCCCAGGTTAGGACCCCCCCCCCCCCCCCGTGTTTTGGGCCCCCCCCCTCGGTTTCAGCATCCCCCCTTTTGGGTGCTCCCCCATGGTTTTGGGTTTACCCCCCAATTTGGGGATCCCCCCCAAGGTTTTGAGCTCCTCCCCCCCTCCCATCTCAACCCTCCCCCCCCCCCCTTCAGGCCCCCCCCCGTCACCGAGGGGCTGCTCCTGCCCCAGGCGGGGGCTCAGCCCGGGGGGGGTCGTCCCCGCTCAGCAGCAGCCCCTGTGGGGGGGGGTGACAATAGGGACGTGGGGGGCAGGGGGGGGGGCAGGACACCCCCAACCCCCCCAGCCTGTCCCCAACCCCCACCATTTCCCCTCCCTCCCCCCCTCGTGCCCCCCCCTCCGCCCCCCCTCCCCATTCCCACGTCCTCCCTCACCCCCTTTGCCCCCCCCCCACCCTCCTGGGTCCCCCCCCCCACATCCCTCTGCACCCCCCCCGTGACCCCCCCCAATTACCCCTTCCCCCCTTGGGACCCCCCCTCAGTATCCCCCTCCGTGTCCCGTCCCCCCCCCCATGACCCCCCCCCCATGACCTCCCCCCCTGTACCAGGCCGAGGGGGGGGCAGCAGCTGGGGGTCGAGCTCGGGGCGCTTCAGGGGGGCCCCCACGTCCTCCCCGGTGGGGTCCCTCGCCCTGTGCAGTGACGTCACACCCCCCTCAGGCCACGCCCCCTCAGGCCACGCCCCCCTCGGGCCACGCCCACTCAAGCCACACACACCCTCCCCCCTATTCTCAGCCTCCTGCAATGAGCAGGCCCCGCCCCCCAATCCATCACCATGACCACGCCCCCCCCCCCGGTCACGCCCACATAAGCCACGCCCACTTCGACCACGCCCCCAGCCACGCCCACCGAGCACAGCCCCTTAGCCACACCCTCTGACCACGCCCCTACCCCGACCACGCCCCCAGCAACGCCCAACCAGTGCCCTCTTTAGCCACGCCCCCTTAGCCACGCCCTCCCTTTAACCACGCCCTCCAGCCACAATTTCTCCCTGACCATGCCCCCACCAATACCCAATTGGCCACGCCCCCAACCACGCCCCTTCACCATACCCATCCAGCACCACCCCTTAGCCACGCCCACCCTTAACCACGCCCCCTCAGTGACCACGCCCACAGCCACGCCCACAAAGTGTGCCCCCATCCATATGTTCTTGACCACGCCCCTTCCCTGACCACGCCCCCTTATCCACACCCCTTTTGACCACGCCCCCAACCACGCTCATTCAGCACCCTCCCTTAGCCACGCCCCCTGACCATGACCACGCCCCCCGACCACGCCCCCATCCGGCCCTTGGCCCCTCCCCTCCGTTAGCCCCGCCCCTAGCCCCGCCCACCTCTTCCTGGCGGGGCGGGGCATAGGGGCGGGGCCGGGCCCGAGGGCGGGGTCACTACCCCAGCGCGGGAGGGCGGGACCTGGGCGGGGCGGGGCGGGCCTCGTCCAGGGAAGCTCCGGGCCCGGGGGCCGGGGGGGCGGGGCCTCGGCCGAGGGGGCGGGGGCCGGCGGGGCGCTGGCCCCGCCCCCTTGGCGCCTCGGCCCCGCCCAGCTGGAAGTCGCCCGTCCATGGGGATGTAGGGGGCCAGCATGGCCAGGTCCAGGGGGGCCGCCTGGGGGGGGGGGGGTGGGGTGGGTAGCAAGGGGGGGGTCCAGGGGGCGCCCCCCAGCTCTGGGGCTGCCGGGTGCGGTTCTGCGCCCCCCCCGCGGACCCCCCCCCCAAATACCTGCAGGCGCGTGCCGGGCCCCGGGGTCCCGGCAAAAAGCTTCTGCACCTCGAAGAGCAGCTCGTCCCCGGGGGGCTGGGGGGGGGGGGGGCACGACCATGGAGACCCCGGGGACCCCCCCAGAGCCCCCGGTGGGCTCCTGGAGGTCCCCAGCCCGGATAGGACGCCCCCCCCCCCCCCCCCGGGACCCTCCCCCCAAGGACCCCCCAGGAACCCCCACAGCCCAGCCACGACTTCCAATCCCCCCCACCCCCCCCCAGTGGTCCTTTTGGGACCCCCCCCCCCCACAGACCCGCCCAGTAGCCAGGGAAGGACCCCCCCCACGTACCCGGTACCCCCCCCTCCCTGCAGACCCCCCCATAGCCCAGCTGGGAGCCCCAAAGCCACCCCCAAGACCCCCCCCCATGGACCCCACCCCCCCCAAGTAACCCCCCCCTCCAGGGACCACCCCACCCCCGGAACCACCCCCCCCCAGGGACCACCCCTCAGGGCCCCCAAAGCCGCCCCCTAATTCCCTGTCCCCCCTCCCCCTTCCCACCCCCCGCCCCTTTACGTGCCCATTCATCCCCATTTTCCCTGCTCCCACCCCCCCCACGACCCCCCTGAGCCCCCCCACGCCCCCCCCCCCACATTCAACCCCCCAGAATCACCCAAGACCCCCCCTCAAGCTTTGCCAGCTCCCCCCCCACCCACCCCAACACACGGCTGAGACCCCCCCCCCAAAAAAAAATCCCCCCCCCCCCCCCCATTAAATCACCCAGCTCCCGGGGGGGTCGGACTCACCGGGGAGGGGCTGCGGGGTCGACGGCGGGGGGGGGTCGGGGGGGGGGTCGAAGATGGGGGCGAGGAGCCGGGCGAGCTCGGGGGAGCAGAAGCGCCGGGGGTCCCGCTGCAGCGCCGCCTCGGGGACGTGGGCCGGCCGCACGAACGCCAGCACCCGCGGCCCCCCCACCCCCTGCCCGTGGCGTTAATTGGGGGGGGGGGACCCTGAGGGACCCCCCCCATAGCACCCCCAAACCTCCCCAGGGCTGTACCCTCCGGATAACCCCCCCCCCCCCTCCGCCCCCCCACCCCAAAAGCCCTAGGACCACCACAGACCCTCCCCCCAAAGCGCCCCAGGGACCCCCCCTCGATCCCCCAATGCCCCCCCCCCCCAACCCCAGGACCCCCCCTCAATCCCCCAATGCCCCCAAAGCGCCCCAGGGGTGCCCCCCCCCAACCCCAGGACCACCCCCAGCTCCTCATCACCCCCCGGACCCCCACGAACCAAACCCCACGGCCCCCCCCATTCCCTCCCAGTGCCCCCAGTACCCCCACAATGTGCTCCCATTGCCCCCCCAAACCCCTCCCAGTGCCCCCAGTACCCTCCCAGCAGCCCCCAACCCTTCCCAGTGCCCCCAGTGCCCCAACCCATCCCATTCCCAGTGCTCCCAGCACCCACATCCCATCCCATCCCATTCCCAGTTGCCCCCAGTGCTCCCAGTGCACTTCCCAGTGCTCCCCAGTACCCCCAGCCCAGCCCATTCCCAGTGCTCCCCTTTGCCCCCAGTACCCTCCCAGCACCCCCCAACCCTTCCCAGTGCCCCCAACCCATCCCATTCCCAGTGCTCCCAGCACCCCCATCCCATCCCATCCCATCCCATCCCATCCCATCCCATCCCATCCCAGCCCAGCCCAGCCCAGCCCAGCCCATTCCAGTGCTCCCAGTTGCCCCCAGTTGCTGCCAGTGCTGCCATTGCACTTCCCAGTGCTCCCAGTCCCCCTAACCAGTCCCATTCCCAGTGCTCCCCGTGCCCCCAGTACTGTCCCAGTTGTCCCCGATGCACTTCCCAGTGCTCCCAGAGCACTCCCCAGTGCTCCCAGCACCCCCATCCCATCCCATCCCATCCCATCCCTCCCATCCCATCCCATCCCATCCCCATCCCATCCCATCCCATTCCCAGTGCTCCCAGCACCCCCATCCCATCCCATCCCGTCCCATCCCGTCCCGTTCCCAGTGCTCCCAGTCGCCCCCAGTTGCCCACCGAGGCTGAGGTTGAGGACGGTGGTCGGGGGCGTCAGGGCCGGGCGCGGGGGGGGGGCAGGCGGCGCCCCTCACCCCGGCGTTGGGTCTGCTCCAGCGACAGCACCACCCCGCGCTGCTCACGCGGCTGCGGGACGGGACCCCCCGCCGTGGGCACCCACCCCATCAGGGGCTGGGGTACGGGGTGCTGACCCCCCAAGGGGCACGCGGTATGGGTACGGGTGTAGGGTGCGGGGTGCTGAGCACCATAAAGTTATAGGGTACGGGGTGCTGCCCCCCCCCCCCCAGGAGATAGGGTATGGGGTGTAAGGTACGGGCTGCTGAGCACCATAAAGTTATGGGGTACGGGGTGCTGACCACCATAGAGGTATGAGGTATGGGGTGCTGAGCACCATAAAGTTATGGGGTACGGGGTGCTGACCCTCCAAGGGGCACCAGGTATGGGTACGGGGTATAGGGTACGGGGGTGCTGAGCACCATAACGTTATGGGGTATGGGGTGCTGAGCACTATAAAGTTATGGGGTATGGCGGTGCTGACCCTCCAAGGGGCACCGGGTATGGGTACGGGGTGTAGGGTGCAGGGTGCTGAGCGCCATAAAGTTATGGGGTACGGGGCGCTGAGCACTATAAAGTTATGGGGTATGGGGTACTGAGCACTATAAAGTTATAGGGTATGGGGTGCTGACCCCCCCAAGGAGATAGGGTATGGGGTGTAAGGTACGGGGTGCTGAGCACCATAAAGGTATGGGGTATGGGGTGCTGAACCTCCAAGGGGCACTGGGTATGGGGTGTAGGGTACAGGGTGCTGAGCACCATAAAGTTATGGGGTACGTGGTGCTGAGCACCATAAAGGTATGAGGTATGGGGTGCTGACTGCCATAAAGTTACGGGGTATGGGGTGCTGAGCACCATAATGTTATGGGGTATGGGGTGCTGACCCTCCAAGGGGCACCGGGTATGGGTACGGGGTGTAGGGTACAGGGTGCTGAGCACCATAACGTTATGGGGTATGGGGTGCTGCACCCCAAGACGCACTAGGGATGGGATATAAGGGATGGGGTCGGGGTGCTGCACCCCAAAAGGCGTTAGGGATGGGGTACAGCCTATGGGGTATGGGGTGCTGCACCCCAAGAAAATTAGGGATGGGATATAAGGGATGGGGGACAGGGTTCTGCACCAAAAAAAGTGCTAAGGATGGGGTACAGCCTATGGGGTATGGGGATACCGCACCCCAAGATGCACTAGGGATGGGATATAAGGGATAGGGTCGGGGTGCTGCACCCCCAAGACGCACTAGGGATGGGATATAAGGGATGGGATCGGGGGTGCTGCACCCCAGAAGGCGTTAGGGATGGGGTACAGCCTATGGGGTATGGGGATACCGCACCCCAAGGCACACTAGGGATGGGATATAAGGGATGGGGTCGGGGTGCTGCACCCCAGAAGGCGTTAGGGATGGGGTACAGCCTATGGTGTATGGGATACCGCACCCCAAGACACACTAGGGATGGGATATAAGGGGATGGGGTTGGGGTGCTGCACCCCAAGAGGCGTTAGGAATGGGGTACAGCCTATGGGGTATGGGATACCGCACCCCAAGAAAATTAAGGGTGGGATATAAGGGATGGGGGGACAGGGTTCTGCACCCCCAAAAGGCACTAAGGATGGGGTACAGCCTAACGGGGTGCGCAGAAGCCCCTGTAGAAGCAGCGGGGGCTGGGCTATAGGCGTGAGGGGGGGGGTGCCCGTCCCCGTGGCCCCGTGTCCCCGTGTCCCCGTGTCCCCGTGTCCCCGTGGCCCACCTGAGGACGAAGTGGAGGCAGACGATGCCCTCGGGCTGGGCGCTGCGGCTGTTGGCGATGACGGTGGCCTGGGTCTGCGCCACAGGAACCCCCCCCGCTTGGCCAGGAAGCGGGTACTGGCTCGTCACCCGCCTGGCCCTTGCTCAGCACTGCGGCCACCCCGGGGACACGGGTCACCCAAGGGTGCCGGGGGGGGGGCGCGACAAGGGGTGCTGAAGGGGGTTTGGGGTGCCCAGAGGGTGTTGGGGGGGGTAGTGGGGTGCTGAAGGGGTGCCCAAGGGAGATATTGGGGTGCCCAGAGGGTGCTGGGGGGGGTAGTGGGGTGCCAGGGGAGATATTGGGGTGCCCAGAGGGTGCTGGGGGGGATATTGGGGTGCCCAGGGGAGATATTGGGGTGCCATGGGGTGCCTGGAGGGGGATATTGGGGTGCCCAGGGGGATATTTGGGGTGCCCCCAGACATGCCCAGGAGCACTGGGGTGGGATTTTGGGGTGCACGGGGGGGGGGGGGGGCATTGGGGTGCGATGTCAGGTTTGGGGTGTGCGTGTGTGGGGGGGGGGATATTAGGGTCGGGGCTCCGGGCAGGACATCGGGGCTCTACGGGGAGCAGGTGGGGAGGGCTGTCGGGTTGAGGGGGGGTCCCAAAGGTGGGTGGGGGGGTGGGGGGGGTAAATTTTGGGGTTCGGGGGGGGGGCACTCACGGGTGTGCACGCTCCTGCTCAGGGTGTCGAGTCGAGTCGAGCGGGCGTGGACGTACTCGTAGAGGGAGCAGCCGAGCAGCTCCTCGGGGGCGTACCCCGCAACCTCCCCGATCCTACACACCGGGGGGGGGGCTTTTTTTTTTTGGGGGGGGGCCCTATGGGGTCCCACGGGTCCCCTACGGGGGTCCCAAGGGGCCCTTATGGGGAGT